>NW_004955464.1:10302268-10309371 GCF_000276665.1 Chinchilla lanigera | reverse complement strand
AAAAAAAAAAAAAAAAAAAAAAAAAAAAAAAAAAGTAGTCTGCATATGAAATATGCCAGGTGGAAATTTAAAATGATAAAAACTAGTCCCAGGTTCACATAATTCAGTTATATCCCCAGGACTAAGTTTAGCGTTCAATATGACATTGATGAAAAATGCTTTTTAGCTATTGAATAAAACAATGATTCAAATACAAAAAAAGAATATAATTCCTTATTTCCCAGCAGTCACGCACACTTCTACCTTGTTTTAGAAAATGTTCTACAATTGATGTTCTCTAATATTAAACCTGATAAACTCGACCAGCTCTTTTCCTCTTTCAAATATTTAATTAACATATAAATCAACTGGGAAATTTCCTCAAGAATATGTATTTCTCATCTCCCTTCCTCATTCCACCATTTTGAATCAAATCAACTTGCAGCAAATAGAATTACTTTACACTGAACCACAAGAGTTCCCATATTTGGAAGACTGAAGTAATCATAGTGAAATCACTAATATGGGCCTTACTTACTGGATCTTTATAAGATAATTACCGCTAACACTGTTTATAGTGCAGATGATCCACAGCAAACACTCTACATGATTCAGGACAAGAGGAAAAGAGGTGCACTCTATGGCAAAGCGCTGACTTCCTTCAAGTGGAGCATTCCTTTCTTCTTCCCAGTGACTAAATACTGCCAGCTTTAAACATCTTAAATGGTTTTCCCACCATATTAATAAAAAGCTTTCAAGAGAAAAATTTTAGAAACTAACATATAGATGTCTTGGATGAGCCTGATGGGATTTCAAGACATTTTTTACCCGGTCATGGATCTCCTCACAGTTTGAAGGTGAACACCAATCAGAATGGAATCTGTAGGCATGAAAAACAAAAGTAACTTGTAGACAGAAGGCAAGAAACACAAATTTCTCCAAATTCCCAAATAGCAGACACAAGAAGTCATTTTTATCCCTGTACGATAAACTGAGACTACAGTAACATATTTGCTTCCTTTGACCAAAGATAAAAGAAAGACATAAAGTCAGGTACTGATTCTAAGCTACAATATTAAGTCTGCACCATGCTCAAAACATAGTTTTTTTTTGTTTTTTATTCTTTTCAATAAGTAGTTTTAATAATTAAGTAGACATGCATTTGGGACTTGTATATGTACCTATATGTTGATCATTTAAATGATTTCCATAGGTAATTTTTTAGTTTTAGCTCTAATAATGATACAGATATTCATAGTAGAATAATTCCATGTATAATATCTTTAATATCTGTGTTTATTCTCTAACAATTGGATCAAACTCTCTTAAACCATATGGAAAAAACACCTTTACCCACATTTTTAAAAATCCTAATTTTATGAAGTGGAATAAAATGTATATAATATTAGAGTCAAATCATTTTCCTATACTTTTAGAATACAGGGAACATAGTAGTTCTTTCTTAACACAGGTGACATCATCTGTCTATTGTCTTTGCTATTACAGAACTGTATATAAAAAAGAAATGTGTAAATGTAGCTAAGAAAAATGATTTTATCAGAATCTGCAGGTTGTATTTAAAGACCTTACAGTAGAAATAAGGCATCCATTCCTGTTTACTTTGTCCTTCCTAAATTCAAAACTGTTTAGTATAATTAAAATTTTTCTGTTTTACAAAAATCTCTCTAACTATAATGCATCTATATGAAGTGTTACTGATAATTCCTTTAGAAAGAAATAGATAAAATGGTAACATTACTTAAATCTTTCTTTTCTCTGAATTTGTTCTCACAAAGTTACAATGCTATATATATATTACACAATGTATAGGTTATTCAGCAGAATAAATGGTTTATATAATCTAAGGAACACAATCAATAAAGGAAAATCAGTTACATGTAAAACTTAACCTCCTACATGTACAAAAGCAAGTTACACTGTGCCCATGCAAAGGTGGGAAGACCTGTTATTTGCAATGCATGCAGCACGTCTGGGAAACCTAAGGTCCAACCATGCACGTCCAGTAAATCTCTTCAGTGGTACTATTAGGGGATCCACCAGTCCGTGTGTGGTACCAGTAATATTTACCTATCAATCTTTAACTCCTTTTATAAGAATCACAACTTTAAGTATGATTCAAAAGAACATCAGCCCTTGTTAATTAGATACAGAAATATTTTTAAGTTTAACATTAGTCACAGTTGTAGTCTAATACAAATTTTAAATCACAATATGTATTAATATTTATGATTTGAGAAAAAAAGTACTCCTAAACACAATCAAAATTAAAACCATTTTATTGGCATGGTGCCTTTATTGGAGCTTTTACTTTTGTCTTGGATTATTGAGACATGGTCTTGCTATGTAATCCAGACTGGCCTTGAACCCACAATGATCCTACTGCCTCAGTCTCCTGAGTGCTAGAATACAGGTACACATTATCACACCTGGCTGGTGGTATTTCTAAAATTAACTCAAAGCAGAAAGCACCTTCACTATAATAAGAAATTAATTAGCTAGCCGGGCATGGTGGTGCATGCCTGTAATTCCAGCACTTGGGAGGCTGAGACTGGAGGATCACTGTGAGTTCAAAGTCAGCCCGAACTACGTAGTAAGACTCTGTCTCAAAAAAAAAAAAAAAAAAAAAAAAAAAATGCAAAAAGCCACGATAGAACTTTTTAAAAATCTGTTTATTTATGGACATAATTCAAGAGTTAGTATTTTACTGTTCTATTGGAGGAATATTTTACTCAGATAAACTCTTGTAGCTGTATGTTCTGTCATAGAGCTTACAGGAAATTTTTTCAATTTTTCCTGGGAAATATAATCTAAGTTTATATCAATGTAAATTGTTTATTGAGCTCAATGGGTTGTATAAACACCCTGCAAGTATATTCCTCAGTGATCTAAAAATATCAGATCAGAGAATGTCTTATATTTAAAGATGTGGTCCTGAGTGCTGAAAAGAGTAAGATGTTTATATTTCTAGTAATAAGTCTTAAGGACATTTTATTTTCCTTTATAGGCTAAATTATATTTAAAAAAAATATTCAAAATAGGGTGCTTCTACCTTAGGGAAACTAAACAACGTTAGCATGCCTGTCATCCTAGAGAACATTCCAATAAAATTTTAATCACTTTAGATGAGCTTAAATTACCATTATATTCCTTTATTTTAGAAGTATTTAACCTCCTCAAGTGATAGGCAAAATAGGTAATTTTTAATCTAAAAGAATTATTTCATTTCATCAAACAACTTAATGATATTTTATATCCAGCATGAAAATAAGATGTAAATGCTGCTACCAATTCTATTATCTCCTGCACGGAAATATGATGAAAGCCACAGCTAACTTTATCCTTAATGATGAATTTTTGAATATAGCCTCAGTGAAGAATTTATCAATCTGGAAAGAATAGGAGTCAAAAGCTAGCACAAAACTGAATATATGGATATAATAATACAGCACTAACACTGATACTGCACTATAGTGGTAGATTCACAATTAGAGAGTTACATAGGTGAGAAAAATAAAACAATATTTATTAAAGCATATAAAAATATAGGTAAAAAGATTCTTGAAAAGTTACAGGTATGAAAAAGAACCTAATCAACAAAAGTACAAGGGCATATGATTCTAAAAGTAAACAAAAGGTGGCACCAAAATGTGTCTGAACATTTAAGCAGTTGTGTACATCAAGGGAAGCTCCCTGCTCATGAGATACAAGTTATCATATTTTAACAATGAAACCTCTTGCAGAGTTTCCCTTGAATTTTTTAATGTGTTTATGTGTGTATACCCCTCTGTGTGCTCACCTGTGTGCATGCCAGTGCCAATGAGTCAATACTCCCTTTAGTGATGCAGGATTCTAATGGACCAGGATCAAAGTTAATCAAAATTCTGTAGCTCAGTATACGCTTCCTATATATCCATTTTGAAAGCTTGCAAAGCTAATGGGAAAACAAGTTTCTCAAACAATATTAAGTACCACAACAGGGTGTTTAATGTAGAAGTCAAACTGACTCTAGCTTGAGTCATCAGTTTTGTGCTGAACATTTAGTATACTTTTTAATTGAATCTTTATTAATTACATCTGATGGCCCTAAAATGTTATAGGAATTTAGTGTCTACTTTGCCATTTTTTTAGCATCTGCTAAGGTAGACTGACTTCCAAGTTGTTAAACTTTCCTACTTGGATGTTTTTAATATATGAAGAGAAATTATTTCTTTCATATTTAAATTATAACAAGTACCTGGTATCACAACATCTTTAGAGGAAAGGATGTAATTTTTACATGATAAAGATTCTCTTAGGGGAGTGAGGGGAAGGTCATTTGAGAAAAATGGGTATCACTATCAGCAATGCATAAATCACGATTATGATTAGCTGGGAAATACAATCTAGCCCAGTGCTAGTGAACTTACGGCACGTGTGTTATTTGTTTTCCTTTTAAGGCAAAAGATGTTAATATGTATGAGTTTTTCTAAGCTAAAACCTCAGCATTTAGGTTTAATTGCAGTGTTGGCGCTTTGAGATAAGTGGGTTTTGAGTTGCAGTTTCGGCACTTGTCTCCAAAAGGTTCACTATTGGTGATTTCTCTACTTAAGATATGCCTAAAATATTAAATATCTACTAAAACTGTCACATACTCTAGTCTTCACTTTTAATAACTACATTAATTAAATATGTTTAAAGAAACATACTAAACATCTGGTTGATAAACTCATTTCTCATGCACTGGGCTAGGGAGAAATATCTATGTAGTAAGTAATATATTCTAAACAAAACTAATTTAGGTAAGCTTTAAAATTGAACTATACTTTATAAAATTACCCTACTTCACATGCGTAATGGCTTCATTCCACTTCTAATGCTAATAAAAGACTGGGTTATAGAAATAGCGACTACACATTACCTTTCCCTGAGAGAAGCTCTGTTTAACACAGGGCTTGGAGAATGCTTCGGCACTGTTGAGGGTGCTGAATGGACGAGTAAGGTCCTTGCTGAGTGCTGGGGCTTGCTGCACGACCTGGGGCACAAGTACTCGTCACACCTTTCCAAGGAGTCATCGAAGTCTCTTCCATGTGGTGTTCTGATAACCTATTTAAAAATACATAATCACATCCACATGCATATATATAAAACAATTACAGTGGTACAATCATAGTAATATTGTTTACAGTAATATTACACATACACATACACCTGACGCAAACATACAAGAAAACAAGTATATGCCATAGCTATATAATTTTGAGAAGGGAACAGTTATTCTTATAACTGTAAGCTTACTTATTAAATGATTATCTTATCATTTAATAAGGTTACTTGTTAAATGCAGCTGAATTTAATAATTTTATTACTGACTCAAAAGCCTTTGGGTAGGTGTGAGACTGGCATAGGGATGTACATAAAATAAGGTATATACATAACCAAATGATAGCCTAGTTTAGTTATGAAGTTAAACAGAATTTAACTGAAATTCTAATCTAGGATTCATCCACTATTTCATTTGTTCTAGGGAAGAACAAATGAATAAATAAGGACAGTTAAATGAATAAAGCCCTGCTCTTATAGAATCTATATTCCCATAAAATTTATAACTAGTAAGGGTAAATAGGTTTAAAACATACATACACATGCACTAAGGTGAATGAGTAAAATATAAAGAATGTCAAATGAGATTAAGGACTATGAGAAGTAAAGCAAAAAAGGCAAGTAAGAAATCCTGATGGGAGGGACAGGAAGGACATGCAGGGAATGAGAGTTCTTCAGTGGAGACTTTGTAGAAAAAGAGTGCATCTTAGTAAAGACCTGATGATCATACTAAAAAGATGATTTAAGCCATGGCAACCTATGTAGGGAGAACATTCCTGTAAAAAAAAATAAATGCAAACATCTTGAGGGTTGGGTTGGGAAAAGAGAGCAAACCTAAAATATTGGTGGGACTGAACAATAAGAAATGAGTAAAAAGGGTAGGGTTAAATAATTTGGGTTTCTAAAAAAACAGAATAGAAGGAAAAACATGAAAACAAATCTTTTTTAAATAAAGAAGGGAAGGCGTTGAAGGGAGGAGAGGGGAATGGGGAAAAAAAGAAGAATTAAGATATGTATTTTTTTTCCATTTTTTTTTTCCTTGAGACAGGTTTTACTTTGTAATCCAGGCTGCCCTTGAACTCACTATATAGCCCAGGCTGGCCATGAACTCACAGCAACCCTCTTGGCTCAGTATTCCTAAGTGCTGGGATTATAGACATGTGCCACAATGCCCAGCCAGAATCAAGACAGACAGACAGACAGACAGATAGAGAGTGAGTCTACGGCCATACAACCCTGAATGTGCCCGATCTTGTCAGATAGATAGATACATAGATAGATAGATAGATAGATAGATGATATAGATATATACATATCCAATAAAATCAATTTTAAAAATTCTGTGGTTTGGTTATATCACAGTTAAGATTCCTGAAAAGGTGCTTGCACAGTAAATTAATGTATTAAACCATATTCATGACTATAAAATTTTTATATTTATAACAACATGAAGGCAAAATTAATGAAAGTAAGAATTAATCACTAAGTATATGGAAAATAAGAAATTCACTTATCCAACAAATATGTATTGAAAGCCAACTTCATGCCTGGTAGTACACGCCATGATCTAAAATATCTCCTTTTGTCTCAGAGCAGAAAAATCAAGAAATAAGTACTAACAATTCAAACAGAACTAGCTGAGTAGTAGTTGAGGATAAAGTTTGTTGACAAGAAGTTCAGTACACATACAGTTTACACGATGTCAAGAAGATGGTATAACTCTGAAGGAAAGAGAACTAGATATGGATAACTAAGATCAGTTTCTAATTTTATTGATACCATTCCTTGGTGAATCTTATATCAAGTGAATGAGAAATTATTGTCTTATCTGATTTAAAAATCCACATGTTCAATATCTGATTTTGTTTCAGAAAGTTGTATTTTACACTAAAGCACAATTTAAAAGAATTTCTAAAAAGATGATAAGGAAATGATTTCTAAATATATCAATTATTGGGGGGAATCCATCTTCTCTTGAGCCACTGTGTGTGTGTGTGTGTGTATATATATATATATATATATAT
>NW_004955464.1:10250559-10302168 GCF_000276665.1 Chinchilla lanigera | reverse complement strand
TTTTTTAAATCCTTGCAACAACCTCACGAGGTAGGTACACTTCACACAGAAGGAAACTGAAGCAAAACCCAATGACTATGAAGCAGTGGGGTCCCAGGCCATTGACATTAAGAGGGATCCACGGCAGAAACAAACAGAAAATTCTCATAGCCCAAGCCTCACAGGATTTATACAAGGATAATGTGATAATCTGATTTACCAGCAATCCAACATACAAGCTAAGGAACAAACTGATGAATTGTTTGTAAGAAAGAAATCATCTCAACTAATGTTATAATGTGATCACAACAATGCTACCAAACTACTCAAGGAAAGTAGAAGGAAGGACAGTTACATGTTGCCCTCATCTGTGGCCATACATAGGGGAAAATATAAATAAAATACTAACAGATTAAATCCAGTCATGATGAAAAATTTAAAAAAATATGATATAATCAAGTTGGGCTTATTCATACAATATAAGGATATAGGCTTATTCAAATACAAGGATAAGCTATTTTATTTATTTATTTTTTGCTTTTTATTTTTTAATTTTTATTTATTTATTTTTTATTTTATCTTAAAGAGAGTAGTACATGAAAAATAAGCAAACAAAAAAATAGAACAGTAGCAGCATACCAGTGGATAAGCTATTTTAAAATCTATTAATTTGCTATAAAATTCTCATTTCAAAAAACACAAAAGAGAAGCATTTGCCATTCAGATAATTCTTTACATACACACACTTTCAAAGGTGACTTTTAACTTGCTAGTGGATATCTAACAAAGCTCTACCGCAAATAACATTTTACATGTATGAAAACTTAAACATGATTCCATTAAAAGCAAGAGCAAGACAAGAATACATACTTTCTTGGTCTATGCTAGAACAGCAAGTTATGCTTAAAAATCGGCAGCTTTAATATAATAAAGTTTCACTTTATGGTCTGTGGTAATAAAGGGGTTAGCACATGAAATTACACTGCACACAACCATCCAAGGACCCCTGCGGATAGGACATGTGGAACAATTTACAAGAAGCAAAGCCACCTAGAACATGAAGCCTCACTGTCACTGTAACAGGAGTATGTGCATCAAATCGTCAATCTTCGACCTGGATGAGAGTCACATCTTTTCTACTTACAGTCCATTGGCTTGAGCTAGGCCTCATCTACCTGTCAAGAGGGCTTGGAAATATGAGACAGTACACAAACATCAAGTAACAAACGCCTCCGCCACATCCACCACCACCACTTTCACTCCACACTGCACTCAAGACCCCAGTAAAACTAGACAAAGAAATAATCTAAAAGATAAAGATAAAATTCACCACTTGTAAATGATAAACGTACCTGCCTCTATAAAAAATTAAGAACTACAATATCTGTAAGAAGACTATTATAAAGTGTAAATTTAGACATCAATAAAACAACAGAAATGTACTTTTACAAAAAAGACTTTACAATAGGAGCTATAAGGTTCCTAGGAGTAAGTCTAACAAAGATATATAAACCAGTAATGAGAAAACATGTCACTTAGTGAAATATGGGAACTAAGACCGCCCGCATTCATATCGTTTCACTTTCAGAACAAAGAACTAAAGACTACCTACATCAACATGACTTTCCCATGAGTTCCTTAAGAAATTGGCATGCAGGAAAATAAGGCTATAAGCCATCATTATTTGCTTTGAGTTCTCACAAATCATTTGCCAGACTGCTCAGTCACTAATCAGCAGAATTTTAAAATAGTATTGATTCTTGATTTGGGCAAACAGTTCCTTTCTCAGAACACATCTTTTCCTTGTCAATCTTTACTTTTCAAGACTTGCTTTAAATCCTTGGCCTTTGTGTCTATCAGTCTTAAACTTTTATATCACAAAATTGGCCAATTAGATTTGAAAACTGAAAGTCTCCCCTTAAAACACTAGCTTCAAACCCTATGAACACCTGTGCCATCACCTTCTCCTTGCAGAGACACTCCTAAGACTGTCAAGGTGGCGGCGCCTGCCCTTACTGCATTACATCATAAACTCAGCTTTACTTGGTATCAGCAGACCATTCAGCCACTATGGACTTTTTCTGAGTTAGCTAATACTCTTGGAACCCACTAACAACAGGATTCCTCTCTTATTCCCAGAATGTGCTGCAACTTAAAAATAGTGCACCTGTATTCCTCTGAGACCCACTGAGCTGCCTCCATAGAGGGCTCTCTAATTCTCTCTGAACTAAGTAGTTTTGGTGTTTCCTTTCGTTATGCTCTAAAATACTGAGTTGGGCTGGGGATATAGCTCAGTGGCACAGCGTCTACCTTGCAAGCACAAGGTCCTGAGTTCAATTCCCAGTACCAAAATGCTGAGTTACTTTGTCTTCAAGGAAAGCAGAATTCTTTTTAGTGATCTTTTTACTATCTGATCGGATTTGGAAACCTGAGTTCTAGAGGGAAATCTGTCTTATTAGTAACAGTTCTAACATGAATCTATCTTTGCCACATTTTGCTGGGTCTGTAAGAGAAAATTCCTAGGAAAGAGAACAGACATAAACCACTAAACCCATCCTTCAGCTGTTTTCATCACACTTGCATCCTTATAATAAAAACTCTGCCCTTAGCCGGGGATATAGCTCAGCGGCACAAGTACCTGCCTGGCAAGTGCATGGTCCTGAGTTTGATTCCCAGTACCAAAAAAAAAAAAACCTCTGCCCTTGGTCACTTCTCAAAATGTCATAAAACTTTCCTCAGTTTTTTTTTGTTTTCTGCCTCCAGACATTTACCCTTCTAAAATTACAGATCTATTAAGTCTTGAATTTGAGACAATTATTAGGAAGCTCTAAGACACAAGGTGTACAAGTAATATATATACATATATATGTACAGAATCTGCTAAAAATGTGTATATATATATTTATATACACACATCAAGAAAAGAAAAACTTGTATAATATTTTAATATTACATTTATCAAGATATCATGAAATAACACAAGTTACCTTTGGCCTCTGCTGTTACAAAAGGTGCTCAAAGTGGTGGCCATTAGCTTCCAGACATTTATCAGTATGGCAAACTGCTGAAGTGTATATGCATTTTTTTTGTCAGCCTCTATATGACCAAAGATATGCCACTTACGAGCAACAGCACCGGGCTGATGGGTTTGTTTCAGTTAGATCTATGCCCTCTTAAAATTAAAACCAAGCTCCTTATATATATATGCTTTTAAATTGTACATAATTTAAATTCATACTTCATACATTTACATTATACCCTTATTTTTCAAAATGACATAATTTTACCAAGGACCTATTAGAACCACAGCGGCTACTTGGGAGAATGTTTTATATCAACCAATGTTCATTTGAAATGTATCTTAGAATGAAAAGAAGCAAACTCCCACACATCCAAAATCCCACAATTTTCCTAATTACAATGACAAAAATTTTTCAAAATTCAGATTCCTAATGTTTTTTTCTTAAAAGACTTCCTGGCCAAGGCAAATTTTAAAAAGTTAAGATGTAAAACTCTCAGACACCTTCACATTTCAACTCAGAAGAAACAGCATTTATTTCACAATTTCTTGCCTCCTGTCCCATGCTTTCCATTACCCTGAGGCCCCTGTTCTTTTTGTCTGTTTTCCTTCCCTTCTAACTTGCCAGAAACAAAAACTCACTAACTGCTTAACATTAAATCCTCTTTAGAACACACAAACACCACAGGGTTGATTTTTCAGTGTCTGATATATCTGTCAGCTAAATGCCATTGTCAAACTCTCCACTGACTAAATAAGATAAATAGGAATTGGCAGAAGATGTCAGAATTTTGTGAACTCTAAATTAGTCCTTATACATATTTTCCTATATCAATAAATGCTGTCATAAAACAGTGAGTTGTGAAAATCAAAAACTCTAGAAATTATTCTTAAGATTGTACAACTAAACTTCTCTCACTGCCCTCTATTTTCAAAGTTTTCCTGGTATTTTTGCCTAACTCCTAAGGGGAAAAAGCCTAGAAATATTTTATTGAGATACTATTGATTTTCAAATTACTCTAGGTAAAAAAAAAACTTACAATTTTTCTTACAAGACTTTTTCTGAGAACATAGATCATTTTTTCCATTAGTCAAGCCTCTTTTTCATTCATTTTATTATCTAACATCTGAACTGCTACCAACCTCCCTTACTACCACCACAACCCCAGCTCTTACCACCCCTCACACTTTGCTTATTCAGTATCTTCTAACTTGTCTACCAGTACTTACTCTTTTCCTAGTCAATCTATTTTCCATACTGTAATCTAGAGTGATATTTTCAAAGTATTTGAAAGTATAAATTTAACTATGTCACACTGGTGTCTGAAATAATTTCATTTGCTCTACATTTAGGGTAATTACTAAAATTTGAAATATAAAAGAGTTGATCTCTCCTTACTTATTTGGCTTCAATTTATCAGATGCACCTACTTATGCTTTTACTTCTAAGAACACTGTTCTTTTAGCCTTGTAGCCACTGAGCCTCACATAAATGCTCTTTCCTTCTGCACATGCCCTTCTTCCCTATTTTACATAAATTGCTACTCATCCAGAGCTAAGGATCCTCAAGATTCAGCTTTCATTCTCTTTGACTAAATAAATCCACAGTATAGTTATAGTTTGGATCTCAAAGATCCATGTGTTAAAATCTTGTTCCCCAGTGTGGGGCTACTGGGAGGTAGTGGAAACTAAGAGGCAGGGCCTCAGGAGAGATCTTTAGGTCATTGGAAGCATGCCTTTAGGGGGAAAGTGGGACCCTGGCTTCCTCTTCTTCCTCTCTTTTGCTCCTGTCTCATAATGCAAGTGGATTTTTTCCACCACATGCCCTACCAATATGTGCTGCCTTGCCACAGGCCCTGAGCAATGGGGTTAATGAATTATAGACTGAAATCTACAAAGGTATAAGCCAAAATTAAACTTTTCTCTTTTCCAGTTGACTGTTTCAAGTATTTGTATAGTAACAGAAAGGTAACCAACACAATGATATCAAAGCACTATATATGTCCTCTATGATACTTACCACAGTTCCAATTATATCAGAATTTTGTTACTATCTCCAAAACTACTACCATGAAATATTCGTAAGAGTAGAGATGATTTCTAGTTTTGCTGAGATTTTATTCTCAGCATAATAGTTTTAATCATAATTTTTTTAAGAGAGAGAGAGAAGTTGGGTGTGGTGGTGCACGCCTATAATCCCAGCACTGGGGGGGTTGAGGCAGGAGGAGTGCTGCAAGTTTGAGGCCAGCTTGTGCTACAAAGTGAGTTCAAGGCCAGCCTGAATTGTACTGCATAGTGGAACACTGTCTCAAAAAGAACAAAAAGAGAGAGAGGGAGAGAGAAACTGAGGTTGGAGAGGGACAGGCCATTCTAGATATGACAGAAATTGTCAGTTTGCCAGTTGTCTACCATCACTCATCTTTTCCTTTTGCAGAGTCAAACCATTGCTAGAAGCAATCTTAGCATCAGGTAAGAGAATGTGATTAATTATTTCTTAGCAATAAAGTTTGGTGAGAAAATTAAGTGTCAATTTGAGGCCCAGGTTTTTAATAAAGAGATAAGCATTCTGCATGTTCTCCATTCTCCACCATATGAAGAGGACAACAAGGCCACAAGATTCTCACTGCATAAAAAAATGACACACAGCGCAAAACCACACTCAATTTAATTATTATGTGATTAAAAATTAAATTTCTATTATATTTAGCTTCTAAAGTTTGGAGGTCTGTTTGTATAGTAAATAACATCACCCTGACCAGTTAAAAAACTGGTATCTTAAAGTACTAGCCTTTATAAAAATCTAAATATGCAGTGGCATATCAGTTAGGGGCAGGTAGCAAGAGAACAGTCATTTTCAAATAGAAAAAAAAATTGAGATCCTCATAAAGCAATAGTAAAACAGTTAAAACTGGTCTGTAATATCTTGGAAAACACACTATACTGTTTTCAAGCTTGGCTCTCTAGAGAAATTGATGAAAACAAAGGACTGTGTGTTGGCTTTTACTTACACAGATTTATTTTCAGAAAAGTCATGAGCTCATATAGCATCAACTAAGTGTCACTCAACTGGTACTGGGATGAAGAAGATGTGATAAATAAATATAAAGGATATAATACACATTATATATATTTTATATATATAAAAATTATATATAATTATATATAAAAATTATATCTATATAATTATATAGATATAAAGGATATATATATATATGATATAAATATAAAGGCCAATTACTTGGCCTTTAAAACAAAGGCAACCCTTTTATTTGCAACAACATGCAGGAACCTGAAAGTCATTATGCAGAGCGAAATATGCCAGGCACATACAGACAAATACTGCATGGTTTTACTTGTATATGGAATCTAAAACAGTTAAACTCACAGAAGCAAAGTAGAACAGAGGTTGCCAAAGGCTAGATAAGGGATGGGGAAATGCTGAAGGTGTTGGTCAAAGATTATAAAGTTTCCATTAGGGTGGATAAATTTTTGAGATCTATTAGAAAACATGATGATTATAGTTAATAATGATGTATTGCATACTTAAAAACCGCTAAAAGAATAAATCTGAAATGTTCTACACACACACATACACACACACAATAAATATGAGGTGATATGATAATTAGATTAAATCATTTCACTATATATATCAAATTGTACAGTAAAATAGATATAATTCTTATTTGTCGATTATAACCTTAATAAAGCTGGGAGAGGAGAAAGTGATGAACTCGGGAAGAAACTGATTTAAGAACAGAAATGAAAGGGTATAGGAAAATTCTAGTAATTGAGGGGGCTCTTAGGCCAGAAAAAATGAGAGCCAACTGCTTTTGAGCCCAACCTTAAAAGCCAGCAGCTTTAATGTTACAATGAAATAAGATTTTGAGCTAAAAGGCCTATGAAGACTTTTTAATTAAACAGAGAGACTAAAACGAAAGATTTGATGAAGGGCATTGCTTCCAGTCCAGCCCTCATTCAGACGGCCTCCAGGTAAGTGACAGCACCCAGTGGAACACAGAGCCTGAGGAGAGTGAGGAGCTGCAAGGCTACTAGAAATCAACTGTGTGACATCCCACATGTATTTTACATTTTTGCCTAAAGCCAGTATGACTTTTCAATTCCATAAAATGGCTGCTTTCTCTTTTAAGGAGAAAGGTCTCTTCAGTTCTGAAAATTCTCACAAAATTCATTTCTGCCAAGTATTTCAGTAGTAACCAATAAAAGAACAGGAAATAACATGTATTTGAGCATCCATCAATGAAAGGAAGGTGCAAAAGGGGGTAGTGGAAGTAGAAGCAGATTGAGTGCTATGTTTCGGTTTTTGGGTCTGTTTTTTTTTTTTCAAAGCTTTATAGAACCTGTTTTCTGCTACTTGAAATGGGGAAAAAATTCCTGCTCAATTTATAAACTACATCTAACCAAGTAATATAACTGGGTTATATGTATACAAAAAAACACCCCTTTAAGGCTGGAATCCACTATACAAATATGAATGCATTTCATTATGTTTATGGCCAAAAGGAACAGGGTCAGTAAAAATTAGATAACTAAGAACATATTAACCTGATTAAGGATAAATGAAGTCAAAAGGATGGGGCTTTAATATGACAAAACTAATGTCTTTGTAAGGACAGACACACAGAACTCAGTCTCTCTACCAGCTGGAGACACAGAGAAAAGTTAGGAAGAGATGTCTTATCAGAAACTGTAATGATCTTCGCATTCCCAACCTCCAGAACTGTAAGAAAACTGTGGGTTTAGCCACCCAGCCTATAGTCTTTGTTTCGGTAGCTTAAACTGAGTAGAACAGATAATATGTTAATTGGACTTAATCAATTCACAACACTTTAATAGCAAGCATTATATATTTATTTTTCTACATCCTGAAATGAAATACACTGAAAATGTTGTATGTACTTACAAAGCTTTACACATATTTTTAAAAAGATCAATGTACAGTATTCTTCTAAATCTAGTCTGAGAAATGAAAGGCAACCTAATATACACTTTAATGTATAATACTCAAGCATGACTAGTTTATAAAACATTAAATGCTTATACTTGAATATATACATAAGTTTTGAATGCTGCTACTGTTCTATTTCTTTGTTTGTTTCTCATTTACTACTCTCTTTTTTTTTCTTTTTGTCTTTTTGAGACAAGGTCTTGCTATGCAGTTCAGGCTGGGCTTGAGTTCACTTTGTAGCCCAGGCTGGCCTCGAACTTGCAACCATCCTCCTGCCTTAGCCTCCCGAGTGCTGAGATTACAGGTGTGCGCCACCACGCCCGGTCATTTACTACACTCTTTAAAAAAAAAAAAAAATCTAAGAAGTTCAGAAACTATTCAAAACAGGAAGCTAGGAAAATAACAGGGTTATACCTCCTTATGGCATAGCATTCTTAACAAAATACAGTATTTTTACAACACTTATGTAATATAGTTAATATGAAAACCATGAAAAATGTGTTTTATGTAGACTTAGCCTTTAGATTCTAATAATTATCTATGTTTCTCATCTCCATAATATTTGGTAAGATGGTTGAAAGCCATGTTCCATAGGAGACAACTCTTTACTGTTTGGAATTGTCTTGCTCTTTACAGAAAATCTACCCTTTAGCTTATTAGTTACCACTTCCCCTAAATAAATGCAATAACATGATGTCTTTGGAAATATCTAGAATGCCACCTACAGGATGATGGTATCCCCACTGAGACTCAATGTGTTAAATGAATCCCGACCATACACAAGATATATAAGTGACACATGGGAGAAAAGAAATCAATGATCCAGGGTGGAGTAATAGTGGAATAGAAAAGAAATGAGATACACTGCTTTTGCTTTTTTTTTGTATCAGGAATCAAACTCAGGACCTTGTGCTTGCCAGGCAGGCACTTGTGCTGCTGAGCTTGCCCCAAGAAATGAGATTAAAAACTAGGAGTATCTATGAGAATAGCTGCTTATTATGTATCTGGGATAAAGAGTGTTGAGTTTTGCTAAAAGAACAAATAAAAACTGAAAAACTAGAAATATCAAAAAAGGAAAAGCAGTCTAGATAGAAGTAAGAATGCTAGGGAGCCATTATCCTTCAAATCAGATGAGTACAGTAGTTTCTCTTTTCTCCTAAGACACTGTACTTACTCCAAATTACAAGATTTCATGTTGTTTCCCTTTTGAAGACAATCCTATCTCTCTTGTCTTATGTTTCTCCAGAGAACTAGGGAAAAGACTCATTTTTCCATAAAATTTTCAGTAAGTACTCCCAAATTCATGGCTCAAAAAAGCCTTATACAATTCCCATAGTGTTCTACTACCTGAGTATTTATTAACTAACTACTGTGTGTCTGGAAGAAAATAATCCTTTATTATTTCAGTGCTGAACATACATTGCTATGAAAATTTACCTTTTGGATGCACAAACAATATGCTATCTTACCCACGAGGCACTGCCTCCCAAGGGAAGTCTTAAAAGTAAAGAATCCAGTGGTGGAAGTAGAAGGGAATTAAAGATGCACTGAAGTACAGTTCTTGGCAAAATGCATTTGGAGAAAAGGTCACTTTATACCTATCTTTGGATGAACCAACTAACTTATGTGGATTATAGCTACCTTAGGAAAAATATTAATGTCCTATAAACTTTATCCATTTCTCTTTATATTTGGTTTACTTCTGTTTTAACAATCCACTCATATAATGCACATATATTAGGAACACACTATATATGAAGGTGATAGCAATTACCAGGAGGATCAATAAGGTCCTTGCTGTTCTAGACCTGATAGATGACACAGCACTCTCACACATATCAAGGCAGTTGTGCATATATTATGACTGAATAAATTCTACATAACAGGGTGAGCCTGGATGTGGCAACTTATGCCAGGCCCATACTCCTGTAGAGATGGCCTTAAACAAGGCATAATGCTACACAAACATTATACAGGAATAGCCTTTTTTATTTGTGCTGCTTTTATAGTCGAGACAGTGGCACTCAGATGCAAATCCTTGGCTAAGTGGAAAACAGCTGCACAAAAATCACTGAGAAACTTGTGAGAAAATTCCAGTCTCCTTTCTCAGCAATTTCGCTTTAGTAGGCCTGAAATGAATCGTTAGAAAAGTTCTACCTTGATAATTCAGACACGGATAGATTTGGGCCCTTGTCACATAGCTTCTTGACTCATTAACTGTTCCAGATTTCTTTTATCTCAGTTAAAGCATAGCAAAGTTTTATCTGTTCAGTTCCAATAAGTGCAAGTGAAATTTTCAGGTAAGTAAACACAGGTATTAAAAGGAAAGCTATGTTTTAATATTGTTTTATTTTCTTAAGAATAGTGACACTTATGAATAAGTTTTCACTTAGGGAAAGAAAAAACATTGTGAGGAAGTATTTCTCAGAATGTAGAACATGGCCTTTGAGTGCTATAATTAGATAATTTAATATGGTTATCCAAGTGATTTTAGATGATACACAAGATTATTTCACATGATTCATGGATATATACTAACGTTGCATAAAACTGCATTATCTTTCAACTCTCCATCCATCAGAAGTCCTCAGTTACCTGTCAGTATGTCACTTACACCTACCACTGTTTGTTTCACATAAGAAATACAATGCATGCCTGCCAGCAAAAGCTAGGATCTAGCCAGATTTCAGGAACGCATAAGACTAAAATAAAGCATTTTATATGGATAATAAAGCAAATTATATTGATTTTTATTTTGTAATAGTGAGATGAATTAAAAAGAAAGTGAATTTAAACAAATAGTATAAATGAATGCAGATATTGTAAAAGTTATGGGAATACTGTGTGAATAACTGAAATCTGGAGATACTATTTTGTGAGATATTACTAAAAATAACAACCAATTTCTTTTTCTCACACACTCATGTATTAAATAATTAATAAATCCAAATTAATAATCAAAAGCCACAAAATATTTGGAAGACGACATTCAGGCATACTGTACCACGTGGCATAGATGACAAAATAGTGGTATTCCATGATGGGGCAATTATTGCTTTGTACTTTTTTACTAGATGAATCTTCTGTCATTGCCTGAAATCCAGAAAAATTATCATTCTCTAATTTGTTCTACATACCTTATAATCCTTAGGTCGGTAGCAGCCAAGATGAGAATGATCTGAAAAAGGATGTACAAAAGAATTACAGTATAAATGTCATACCAAAAGAGAGAAAATTTGGTGTCATCTATGATTTTTGCTACTATCACTGTTTCTATAATTATAATTCATGTAGCAGACTTTAGAAAGACTTTAAAACCCTTCAACAGTGTTACAAAAAGCAAGGACAATCAGCCAACAAGCTAATTTTTTTTTTTTCTGGTACCGGGAATTGAACTCATGACCTCGCACTTGCCAGGCAGGCACTCTGCTGCTGAGCGAAATCCCCAGCCCCCAGCCAACAAGTTAAAACTGGCATTGATTCTTCAGTAATGAAATGATTTCACAAATGCTATACTGACTAAAGTAGGAGATATCTTAATAGAGTCAGAGATAATTTTTACTTGAAAAACCAACTTGGGTAAGTTTTTGCTGATAAATTAGTCTCTGATGAAATAATAGTTGAATCTGTAGATTTCATAGATATTGTGAAACAACATGTGCTCTTATTCTTGGAGTTCATGCTGGAATTCCCAATACCTGACTAGCCTGAGATGATGGTAGCACAATATAGTGTACAGACACCGCTGACAAATAGAGCTGCATTGCATGTTTGAGGCCCCCCTACTGACTACATGATCTTGGAACTTAACTTTTAAGTCAAGATTCCTAACCTGTCTGATGCACCTCTTTCATAATATGGTTTTAAAGATCATGTTAGACAAACTAAGAAAATGTTAACTATTACAAAACTAAAATAAAACTAAAGGCACTAAAATAAATGTTAGCTGTTATTGCTAACATATCAATTAATATCACTAACATAAAATTTTAACTCAAAAATGTTCAATTTCTAATTCTGTCACAAGATATATTTTTTAAATTGTTATATTCTTAATTTATATTTCACTCCTTATTTTAAGAATATAAAAATAATGCTTATACTACCTCAGAGAGTCAAAGTAAACAGCTAAATTATATGACTTGTAAAAGGCTCTGGCACAATATTTATCGCACAGTGGATTTTAAATATAATTGTAAATATCTCCCTAAAATGATAATCACTATATGTACATGCAGATTTGGGATTTTATTAATTAATCAACTCTTAAGGAGCAATTTTAAAGTACTATAATCTTTATAATAGTTATAGTAAAAAATCAGAATCATAACTTACAATTTTCCTTCTTCATTTATACATTCTACTCAAAACACTGTAAGATTCTATATTTTACTTTCCCAAACAGTCTTATCCAGAAAAAAATAATTATATCGCTAGAGACCTAGACTAGTCAGTATTCAGGAAAGAATTCTAGCTTTATTTTTATTGCCCAAGATGTTTGTTTACTAGATGCCCTGAGTCATCCTAAAAGTCAGCTGAAATATCTGTTTTCACACAGGGTAACTTCTCTATTTCATGTTGGTAAGAGGCAATTTACTTCTACTGCTTTTCAAAACTAAAAATAAAGTAACTCCAGTCCAGTTCTTCTCTTCTTGACAAATCCAATGTATAAAACTAAAATAAAACCAAAGGCAGGGATTGGGGATTTAGCTCAGCAGCAAAGCGCCTGCCTGGCAAGCGCAAGGTCGTGAGTTTGATTCCTGGTACCGGAAGAAAAACAAAGGCATTAATGTAGCTGAAGAAATAAAAGAATAATGAGAACATAGTGAGCCTAATTCTCCAAAAACGCTAACTTTGAAGATTGAGAGTTCTGGAAGTGGCATATATTCTCTGGAAGCTAATGTTATATTAAAAACTTCAGTGTGTTAAAGCACTGGTATGTCTTCCGCATTTTACAAACTACTTATAAACATAGCCTAACTTGAATATGCTTATAATTTGATCTTGTTTTTACAAATTAAGGTATTACTTTTATCTGAGGTTTCCCAATGTTCACAGTCACTCACTCTCACCAGGAGATAATGGAAATAACAGCTACGTCCCACAGCCATGAAGTAGTTATAATCTACTTTCGTTAAGTTATATGAAGTTGAATAACACCATTATACAGGAGCAGGATAAAGTCAGAATGGTACAACTAATTATATAAAAAGCGTATTAGAGTGCAACCCCCAAAGTTAAGGCAATCAGAGGAGGGTTATAAAGATGGAATAACTTGAGCTGGGCGTAATAAATGGGCCTCATTTAAGAAAAGGTTCAAGGAAAGATTCAAGAGCATGTTCAAGTTAGGCTATGTTTATAAGTAGTTTGTAAAATGCAGATCTTGTATGTATGATCTTGGTTAACTTTAAACCTCAGGGGTCCTTACCTATAAAATGGAAATAATAATATCTAAACTTCATGAGGATGCTGTAATTAATCAATGCAATACAAGAACTTACTTAGAATAGCACCTAGTACAAAAAACATATTCAGTAAATGTTAGCTATTATTTCACTCTCCAAAAATTTCATGAAATAGATGTTATGGACTAAATATTGGAGTCTCCACTCCAAGATCTGTATTTAATAACATCTGAAGATAGGGTAAAGGATAAGTCATAAAAGTGAGCCCTCGTGATGGGACAAAGCCTTTACACAAAGAAGAGGTCATGTGAATACAATGCAACATGGTAGACACCTACAAACCAAGAGAAGAAACCTCAAAATAAAACCCGCCTTGCTAAGACCTGGATCTAGAGACTACCACAAAACAGGTACCCTGTTTACCATGGACTAGAAGAGTAGTGATCACCAAAGAAAATATAGAAGTGGTTACTAAGTACGTGAATATACATTCAATGCCATTAGTCTTTAGGAAAATGCAAATTAAAATCGTAAGATAGGATTATACATCCACTACTAGGATGATCTGAACAGAAATGATAAAAAATGTCAAGTACACAGTGAACCTGGAACACTCATGCAGAGCTGGTGGGCATGTAAAATGGTTCAGTCACTTTGGAAAATAGTAAGCAATTTCTTTAAAAGTTAAACGTAAATTCTCCATAAGAGTGGATTCCACTCCTAGGTATCTATCCAAAAGAAGGTAAATATATCTGTGCAGAGACTATAATACAAATGTTCACAATAGTGTTCTTAATAATAGCAAAAAGGAGAAAACAAGCCAAGGGCTGGAAGAGGGGATGTAGTTGACCAGAAACAAGTGTACAGAAGGCCTTGGGACGATGGAAGTGTTCTAAAACTGGGTCTGGTGATTTAACAACAATTCAAATTTACTAAAAATCATTTAATTGTACATATTAAAAGGGAAATTTTATAGTATACGAAATAAGTAAAGCTCTTAAAATGTTGAATAAAAAAATAAATAAACCAAATAAAGAAGTAAACCTAGAAATGATGGATTTAGTTGGTACTTCTCTGCAAGAAATCCAAAGAGGGACACATTTAAATAAAAACTGAGACAAATGAAGTATTTTGCTAACAAGTATGTATATAAAGATTACATGGTATTTTCTTCAGATGGCATGAAAATATTGCAACTGAGCATTATCTATTCAAAATATGACATACTGGAATTTCAAATGTTTTTTCTAATTTTATTTAACAATGCAACTATCAACAAAGAAATCAGTGCAAGCTTGTAAAAAATTACAATCTTATATGCAAATGAAAATCAAAAAAGAATCTTCACATGAAGAGAATAAGAAGTGTTTTCTCAAAGGGAGGAGTCAGAGTCTCACATCTTTCTTAAATTCCTAAGTAAATAAGGTCAAGATGACACCATTGATTTTCTCTTTAAATAAAAAAAAAAATGACCATATAAAGCTTCCTAACTCTTGAATTACAAGGGGTACCGAATTTCTTCAAAAGGACTGCATAAATTATAACAAGAATTGTTATAATTCCCAATAGAGACAATGTACTTTAGTGAAAATAAAGGAAGTACTAGAAGTCTGGTGGAAAAAGGAGGAACTTGGATCTAGAAGACCTAGCATGGTCATTTTGTAGCTCACCATTATGTCACTTAATCTTGCTAAGCCTTTGTCATTTTTCTCAATTAAATTTAATTAAAGCTATTGACAAACAATTCTTATAAAGACTGAATAGGTCAGTGCTGGTGAAAACATCATCCTACAACAACTTATAAATTATTAGGCAACACAATATGGCAAGAAATGTTCAAGAAGAGTATCTACTAATGTAAGATTACAAATGAAAATTCACTATGTGTAAGAGACTCTACCCTGAAAAAATCCTATATATGTAAATAGCAATAAAAATTTGAAACAAAAACAGTTTGGCATCTATCCAACTGTTGCCCCAAATAGTCAAAAGAATTAGGGCATTAAAAGAAGAGAAGGAAAAAAAAAAAAAAAAAAGAAGAAGAGAAGGACAATTCTTTATAGTACAAAGCAAACTAATAAATGTATAAAGAGTAATGGAGTTTTAAAAGCTTACTATTTGGCAAGCCTCATGATAATAAATTGTTTCAGGTCTCTATCATTCATGTATGCTAAAGAGGTCAAAATTAAAGTATAACAGGACATTACATAGCTCAAAAGTACCTTCCCATAAAGACAAACAAAAGAAATGACACTTTAATGCTGGAGAAATGTAACCAAGTCACTTTAATCAAGTGAGCAAACTTTACATTACCAGGAACAAAGCAAGACCATATACTTTCTGACTTGCACGGATAATAACACATCGCTTCTGTTTTATTCTGGGGAAAAATCAATAATCTAAGTCTAAGCACAAGGAAAAAGAATCAAACAAAACAAGTTAGAGGGCAGAGTAAAAAACTGGTCTGTCCTATTCAAAATTAAGGGTGTCATTAAAAAGGAAGAATCTTTAAGAAATTGATCCATATTAAAGAAAAGTAAAGAGAAATGACAGCTGAACACTGCCACAGAATTTCTTTTGATACAAAGACATAGGACAACTGGAAAAATCTGATTTAGGTTTATAGATTAAGTAATATAATTATATCATGTCAATTTGACTACTACTTATAGTTATATCACAAAAAGTAGTATCTGTATTAGTCTGCTTAGACTATCATAATGAAACATGATAGACTTGGTGGCTCCGAACAGTAGAAATTTATTTCTCACAGTTCAGGAAGCTGCAAGTTGGAAATCAGTGTGTCAGTATGGTTGGGTCCTGGAGAAATCATTTTTCCTAGTTTGCACATGGCTGCCTTCTAGCTGAGTTCTTTTGCTACAAGGACATTCTCCTATCACGAGGGCTCCAGTCATGATTTCATCTAAACATAATCAGTTTCCGAAGGCCGGAGGGTCTCTAAACAATATCACATTGGGTGTTAGGGCTTCAACATACAAATTTAATATGGAATAATATTCTTCCCCAAAAAGTTTATACATAGACATATGCACTGGCAGGAGAGCTGATAAACAAAAGGGAAAGAAAGAAAGAAAAAAAGACATAAAAGAAAGTGAATATTATTATTTGTGGATCACAAATGAAAGGTATATGGAGAATGCTTTCTATTACCGTCTACTTTTCTGTGTGAAATGACGCCAAAATAAAAAGCTAAAAGAAAGATAAAAGCAACCCAGTGACCTTTCTGATCTGCCTCTACATAGGCAGACTTCCAGTTAGAAGTTATTAGAAACTGTAACAGTTCTGCTGCGGAATACTTAATACTCAAGCGAAATCAAATGCTTAAGTGTTTAAAAAAAAAACAAAAACAAAAACAAAAAACACCGGGGCTAGGGATATAGCTCAGCGGCATAAGCGCTGGCCTGGCAAGCCCGAGGTCATGAGTTCAATTTCCGGTACCAGAAAAAAGAAAAAAAGAGAAAAACAGCACCAAAAAAAAAAAAAAAAAAAAACCAAATACCTTCCAAAGAAATGTCTATATTGAAGTTACTTTCCATTGGCTTGCACATAAAGCTCATTTTCTATATCCCTAAATTTCTTCTACTAGAGGAAATAATGTAACATCTGTTTCTAATTTTATATAATTTGCTATTGTGGATTTAAAATACTTATTGATTACCACATTTATCTCTGTTAGTGCTAAAAAACAAAATAAACAAGCACAAACTCTGCCTGTTCTCAGAAAATGTTTCATTTAAAAAGATTATAAACTGTAGAAAGAGCTCACTACAAGTAATGATTCTATTTTTCTTTCACTCCCTCTGTGATTTTCTCAGTATGTAGTAAATTAACTTTAAAGGCTGTTAGTCAGTATTTGGTGTCTTGGCACAGTTTCTATTAATGTTCAACTGTCCTTTATTATACTATTTAAACTTTTTAAATAAAAATCACCTTTATAGAATGTAAGAAGAATTTTATCTAACCATAAGGACTGGGACTAAAGATAGATTTTTTTTTTATAAATTAAATGTAAAGAACATTATCCTTTAAGCAATATAAGTAATACTTACTGTAATTATATTAACAGCTGATATTTACTAAGCACTTATGTGCTAAGTCATTTTACATGGTAATATTTCCTTTGTTATCTTCATTCTTTAATAAACTAATTATCAAAGTAGTTAAGATTATCTTTTCAAGAATGCCAAGTTTATAGATAAATGACAGAGCAAGTATTCAAATAGTATTCAAGTATATCTACATAGACGTCCCAAGCCAGCAGTCCCATCCTTTTTGGTACCAGACACTGGTTTTGTGAAAGACAGTTTTTCCTGTAGGGAGCAGGGTATATCATAGGGAGTGAGGATGATTCAAAGGAGAAGACAATCTAGATAACATAGGCTGAAAGTTTATGGTATGGCTCATGTCCCTATGAGAAACTTTTTTTTTAATTAATTTTAAAGAGAATTAAAAAAAATAAAAATAACAACAACATAGACAAAAGCAAAACAAAGCAAAAACAATAAAAATGATAAAGGGTTTCAACCACTGTTAATTCCTATCATTTTGTTTTGGAACCCCATGAGAATCTTATGCCACCACTGATGTGGCAGCAGCCGGAGCTCAGGTGGTGATGTAAGCAATGGGCGTGGCTGCATATGCAGATGAGCTCCCACTGGCCACCCACCCTGCTGTGAGACAGATTCTGGTCCTTGACCTGGGGCTGGGGAGCCCTGCTCCAACAACTGAATTCTTTCCCATTTGGTTTCCCCAAATCCCTTTTACAAATTAACACACATTTTGGTGAGAAAGGGGTTTCCCAAACAAATAAGGTTAGAAAATTTTGACAACCAAATTAGTCAAATTATTATTATTTTTTTGGTTTTGGTTTTTTTCTGGTACCGGGAATTGAACTCATGACGTCATGCTTGCCAGGCAGGCGCTGTGCCACTGAGTTAAATCCCCAGCCCCAGTCAAATTATTTTTTCTGGAAGGTATCAGAATCCTGGCATGCTAAAAAATATTTAGAATCTCAAAGAAGCATGATTAGAGGCAACATAACATATACGTTCTATTATTTTTAAGGAGTGCCCATAAGGGTATCCCACGTATTGTAAAAAAAAAATATCATTTTATCAAATAGTTTGGCAAAGATTCTGTTTTTATTAGTTGATGTCAATTTAAAAGACTCAATGATAATCCAGGCAACTACCTAACGAAGAAAGACAATGCCAAGCTTACCATTGTGCATCCTGGACCACCCATCTCTTTCACAGTCTCTGCCAGACAGTCCAAATAGAGTATCAGCCCTGGGACTTGGGGGATCAACCTAGAAGAAGCAGGATTTTCAATGTAAAAAAGAGCCTAAGTGGTATAGTCTCTCAAACCTGTGACACTGGGAAACTAATTCATGGACATATACCATAAAACAGGTTAAGTGATGGAGCCTCTATTCACCAGCTATGTTCCAAAGTCAGAGTTTAGTTAACTGCTTTCCTAGTTATTTTTAAACAAAATTGAAATTAAGTTCCAGAATTTATTTATTTATTTATTTATGGTACTGGGAATTGAACCCAGGGTCTTCGCCATGAGCTGGATCCCCAGACGGTTTTATTTTTTATTTTGAGATTGTATTGCTAAATTGCCGAGGCTGGACTAGAATTTGATATCTTCCTGCCTCAACCTCCCAGAGTGCTGGGATTACAGGTGTGTGTCACTGTATCTGGCTAGAAATTAACTATATTTGTGCCTACTTTAAAATGCATAGATAATAGTTAAAATGCCTACTACCTTATTACCTAATCTGTTTTTCCACTACAAAGATGTAAAGAAGACCATTCTGCCTTATTTTCAAAACAAATCCATCCATCTGCTACTTATCACCTTAGCGTACACAGTTCGAATTCAAGCTAGGCATGGTAGCACACACCTGTAATCCCAGCACTGGGGAAGCTGAGGCAGGAGGATTCCAGTGAGTTCAAGGCCAACCTGGACTATATAGTGAATTCAAAGCCAGCCTGAACTGCATAGAGACACTATGTCTCAAAAAACAAAGAACAACAATAAAAAATCCCCAATTTTAATTCAAGAAGTGTCTCTATTAGGTTATGGTCAGAACCTATCTGAGTGTCTTACAGTTTTCAGATGTAAGAGTCAACTACATTTTCTAAACAAGAATAAAAAGTCACAAGAATATAAAGACATAAAAAGATATGTCTACTCATCAAAATTTAAAAAACTTTTGTGCATAAAAGATTAAAAGTGTAAAAACGCAATCCACGGAATCAGTGAAAATCCATGTAAGTCATACACATGACAAAGAGTAATTTTGTTAAGGTGTAAGAATTCCTACAAATCAAGTACAAAAACACTAGATCATAAAATGGACAAAGGCCTTTAGTAGATATTTCTCTAAATAAGATACATAAATACATGGAAAGGTATTCAACATCATTAGTCATTAGGGAAATACAAGTCAAACCCACAATGGGACACCACTTCACACTCACTAAGACAGCTCTAATAAATACAAAACAGAGCTGTGGGTACCGCTCAGCAGCACTTTCCTAGCATGCATGAGGCTCTGGGTTAAATCCCCAGCACCATACATAAATAAAATATCAGATCAATGCCAACAAAACCAAGAAAATAACAGATATTTGTGAGAATGTGGAGAAACTAGAACCCTTACACATTGCTGGTGGTAATGTAAAATGTTGCATCCAGTGTGGGAAACACTGAATTCCTCAACAAGTTAAACACAGAATTACCATACGAGAGCAAATATATTCCTAGATATTTACACAAAAGTACTGAAAACAGCAATCATTGAACAATTTATATAAAAATTATTCACAGAACCACTATTTCCACTAATTAAAAGGTGAAAACAACCCAAATGTCCATCAATAAAAAAAATAAAATGTATACCTCTCCACACACCCATACTGGGATATTATTCAGCCATAGAAAAGAATCAAGTACTAACAAGTACAACATGGAGGAACCCCAAAAGCATCATGCTAAGATTTTTTAGAAAGCTACACAGCATGATTCAATTTACGGGAAATGGTAAAATAGGCAAATTCATAGAGACAGAAAGTGGACTGGTGATTTCCAAGGTGAGGGGAAGAGAAATGAGGAGAGGAGTGACTATTTTATGAGTAAAGGGTTTCTATTTAGGGTGGTGAGAAATTGCTTAAATCAGATAACTGTACAATATGAATATCCTTAATACCACTGAACTGTACACTTTTAAATGGTTGAAATGCTTATTGCATTTGAACACCAAGGAAAAGTTGTCAAATTAAGAGCAGTTATTTCCCTAATGTTTTTATATCTAACCCCATAATATGTTTATTTTTGTATATCAGTATTCTTAAAAATATTACGATTCTTAAAAGTATTATTAATTATTCTTACATTCTTGTATTCTTAAAAATATTACTATTCCTTCACAATAGGATACTGCATAGCCTTTCTTTTATAATTTTTTAAAAAATTTTTATTATTACTTGTTTGCAGTTCATGCAGTTTACAGTCATCTTGGGGACTGGTCACATGTACATACTACGGCTTGTTTCTTCTTTCTTAAATCTCCTTCTCTTTCCCCTCCCATTCCTCCCTCCTCCTTCAAATCCCCAGTCCCATTTTTTTCATTCTTCTTGATAGTATTAATCATACTTCATGTTATGGTATAAAATATTCACATTAATTAAGGTTATTAGCTTCCTGTCCATGGCATAACTACATTCTTATTTCTCTTGCTCTTCTCTGCTTGCCCTTGTTTCCTTGGGCCACTTCCCTATTAAAGTTGTTTTTTTTTTTGTTTTTTTCTGGTACTGGGAATCGAACTCACAAGCTTGTGCTTGCCAGGCAGGCGCTGTGCGACTGAGTTAATCCCCAGCCCCCACCACCACTTCCCTATTGCAAGAGATCCATTCCCTTGTATCTGTCCTTTATTATTCTCATTGTACTTTGCCTCACCCACATGAAATATACTCAAAGTATATAAACTTGTGTGTATGATTTATTTCGCTCAACATTATATTTTCCAAGGGGCATCTATTTTTCCTACAAAGTTCAAATTTGTCATTCTTTATCACCAAGTAGTATTCCATTACATATAGTTACCACATATTCTTTATCCAATCCTCTGTTAATGGGTATACAGGGTGCTTCCAGGAGTTAGCTATTACATATGCTGCCATAAACACTGGTACGCATGTACTGCTGTACTATGATGTCATAAGCTCTCTGGGGAAGATACCCAGAAGGCAGATAGCTGAGCCATACAGAATCTCTAATTTCAGTTCACTGAGAAATCGCCACACTAATTTTCATAATGGTTGTACTAGTTTACATTCCCACCAACAATGAAAGAGAGTTCCTCTTTCACCACAGCCCCCCCAGGATTTATTATTTCTTAGTGATTGCCATTCTTTCTGGAGTAAGATGGAATCTTAGCACTGTTTCAATTTGCACTTCTGTAATGTCCAGAGATGTTGAAGTTTTTTCATATATTTGTTGACCATTTGTATTTCTTCCTCTGTGAAGTGCCTGTTCATTTCTCTTGCTCATTTCTTGACTGGGTCTTTAATTTCAGGTGGTTTAATATTTTTGAGTTTTTGTTCTGTATATTCTAGATATTAATCCTTTTTCTGAGAAGTCACTGGCAAAAATATTTTCCTATTCTGTAGGTTGTCTCTTCACTTTAGTGACTGATTTTTTTTGTGTGTGGTACAGAAGCTTTTTAGTCTGATATAACCCCATTTGTTGATTCTTGCTGTTTCTTATGCAGTTGAGATGCTGTTTAGAAAATCCTTTCCCACATCTACATCTCCAAGTGTTACCCATTTTATCTTCCAATAGGTTTAATCTTTGTTTTGATCCATATTGATTTTAATTTAGTATATGGTGAGAAATAGGGGTCCAGTTTTCAATCTTGTGCAAAGAGATAACCAGTTTTCCCAGCACCCCTTGTTGAATAGGCTATCTTTCCTGCAACATGTTTTTGGCCCCTTGTCAAAGATCAAATAGCTGAATGTGTCTATTGAAGTTTCTGTATTTTTAATTCTGTTTCACTGATCTACATATGTTTGTGTTTCAGTACCATGTTATTTTTATCACTACTGATTGCTTTGTAGTATAGTTTGAAGTCAGGTATAGCAAGGCCTCCTGCTTTGCTCTTGTTGCCCAAAATTGCTTTTGTTATTTTGGGTCTCTTCTGGTTCCATATGAATTTTAGGACTGTTTTCTGTAGATCTGTAAAGTATGCTATTGCTATTTTGATTGGGACTGCATTGAATCTGTATAAAAATTTTGGGAGAATGTCTATTTTGACAATACTGGTTTTGTCTATCCAGAACCAGGGATGTCTTTTCATTTTCTGATGTCCTTTTCAATCTCCTCTCTCAGACTATGACAGTTTTCTTTGTCTGTACTTCCTTGTTAATTCTTGAGTAAAATTCATTTTTCTTGAAGTTACTGTGAGTGGTATTATTTTCATAATTTCCTTCTCATCCAGTTCCTATTGGTATACAAAAAATGCTAATGATTTCTGAGTGTTGATCTTGTATCCTGCTACATTGCTGAAGTTGGTTATTAATTCTATGAGGTTTTGGTGGGGTTCTTTGGGTCTTCTATGTAGAGTATCATGTCATCTTCAAATAATGATAATTTGAGTTCTTCCTTTATGTATCCCTTTTATTTTTCTCTTGCCTAATTGCTCTGGCTGTTTCAAGTATAAAGTTTAATAGAAGACATGATAGAGGATATCCTTGTCTTTTTCTTGATTTTAGGGGAAATGCTTTTAGTTTTTCCCCATTTAGTATGATGCTGGTTATTGATTTGTCATGAATAGCTTTTATCATATTCAGGTATGGTCCCTTCATCGTACCTGTTTTCTTCAAGGTTTTTATTATGAAGGGGGGCTGGATTTGTCAAAAGCCTTTTCTGTACCTATTGATATGATCTTATGGTTTTTTACCTTGTTCCTGTTTATGTGATGTATTGCATTATAGTGGTACCTCAGTTCAGAAACTCAATTCTCTCCACAATTCTGGTCACAAACTGAACTGGATGAGAATCAAAACTAATTTTTGTATAAAGTCAACATTGAACTTAACCACTGTATTTGATTTGGTTCTTATCCAACTTGGTTTGGAGCAAGAATTTAGTAAGAATCAAGTTTGTGAACTAAGGTACCATTCTACTGACTTATGTATGTTGAAACATCCTTAGATCTCTGGGAAGAAACCTACTAGATTATGATGTATGATCTTCTTGATAATGTACTGCATTCTATTTGCTAATATCTTGTTGAGGACTTTTGCATCTATGTTCATTAAGGAGACTGACCTGTTGTTTTCTTCTTTGAGTCTTTGTTTTGGGGATCAGGGTGATAATGGATTCTATAAATGAATTTGGAAGCACTCCATCCCTTTTCATTTCTTTCACAAGTGTGAGGAGTATTGGTGATATAACCTCCTTAGACTTTGTAGAATTCAGCAGTGAATCACTCAGGTCCTTTTTTTTAGTTGGTAGATTCTTACTGTGTCAATTTCATTGCTTATTATTGGATTGTTAAGCATATTTATGTCTTCTCGGGTTAGTTTTTGTAGTTTGTGTGTGTCTAGGAATCTGTCCATTTCTTCAAAATTTGCTAATTTGTTAAAATATAATTTTTGGAAAAAAATTTTGGAAAAAGTATCATGTACAGCTGAAGTAGTTACTATCGTCTGGATTTTGACAGTGTCTGTTGTAATTTCATCTTTTTCATTTCTAATTGCATTGATATCAGTCCTTTTTCTCTTTCTCTTGGTGAGTCCTGGGGTAATTTCAATTATTTTATATTTACTTAAGCTGGTTTTGTGGACTAGTATGTGATCTATTTTGGAAAAAGTACCATGTGCTGCTGAAAAGACTATATATTCTGTTGTAGAAGGGTGGAATCCTCTGTATATATCTATTAAATCCAAATGTTCAAGGGTGTGGTTCAGCTCTGATATTTCTTTGTTGGTTTTTAGTTTAGTTGATCTACTTCTTGCAAAAGTGGGGTGCTAAAATTCCCTACTACAACTGTGTTAGCATTTATTTGATCTTTTAATTTCAGTAGTTTTATTTTATAAAGGTATGTGATCCATATTTGTTGCATATATTTTGTCAATGTTATCTCCTTCTGTTCCTTTAACTAGTAAGTAGTGATTTTCTTTGTCTCTTCTAATCAGTTTCAGCTTGAAGATTACCATGTCTGATATTAGAACTGCTATCCCTGCAATTATTGTGAGTCCTGTTTTCAGAATTCTGTTGCATAAAATGCTATTTTTCATCCTTTAATTTTCAGTCTATGTATACTGCCTTATTTTTCTGTCATTGCTGAGACAAAATACCTGACACTCAAAGTTAAAGGAAGAAAGGTTTATTTAGCTCACAGTTTGTGGAGGATTTTAGTCTATAATCAGCTGGCTCCAAGTCAGGGTGACACATGGCAGAGGGGCAAAAGTTTATGACAGCAGAAGACAGCAAAAGCAACAAGCAGAGAGGGGGAACAAGCCTCTTTCTTTCCCTTATATTATGTACAGGCTACCCACTCTAGGGTGGGTGTGGCACTCACAGCCTTATTCCCAGCACTGGACTATGAATCAATCACAAGCTCTAGATCTAGACACCTCTAAAAAGCCTGCTCCCCATGACTGCATGAGGCTTTGGGGGAATATCTAGACACAAATCATAACACACACCTTCTTGGATTAGATGAGTTTCTTGAAGGCAAGCCTGTTGGATTCTATTTTTTGACCCAGTTTGCCAATCTATGTCTTTTAATTGAAGAGTTGAGGGTGTTAACATAGATATTACTGAAATGTGTTGGTATGTACTATCATGGCTACTGATAGTAATGACTATTTACTATCATAGATAATCTTATTTTCTCTAATCTTTTTTGGCTTCTTTGAGCTCTTCATACTAATTCACTATTTCATTCTCAGTATCAGACACTCTGTATTCACATTAGTTGTTTCTGTAACTTATAAATGCTATACATTTTTTAAATGTCAGATATTTCTTTCTGACATCTTTTTGAGAATTCCAAAAGTTGTTGAATCTGTAAAAGTATGGAACATTTCAAGAATTTATGTCATGCTTGAGCAGGGGCCATGCTAATCTTTTCTGTATCATTCCAGTTTTAGTACATGTGCTGCCAAAGTGAGCCCCCTTTCTTTTGAATTTAATTTGTAATTGTGGGTGGACATAAAGTTCAAGTCTTTCTAACAAGCAAGGAAAACATTATCTGAATACTGTTCAAACAACCAAAAAGTGACCAGAATTTGTAATCAAATTCGACAGAAATAAATGCAACCATAAGAATATCACTAATATTATCACTTAAATATATCCACTATGCTATCAATTTTTATAATTAATAATCTATTATTCTAGTTTAAAAGAATAAAGGCTTCATAGTCAAAATATAAAGATATTCTTAAATGTTAAAATTATATTTAATATTTTTGAAACAATTTTGATTAATTTTCTTTGCATCACAAAGAAAAATTGAATCTCTGAGATAGTGTATGTTCAAAACGTTTACAATTTTACACACCAAAAGGATATATTTACATATTAGATTAATTCACTTTAGAATTTAGGAAAAAATAGAGCCATTACAGTCAGTAATTTTATATATATCAAAAATATCTTGCTTCTCTAAGTACTTACATGTTGAGGTTTAGAATTTATATATTAATGTATTATACATTAAATATTTCCATTATTTTGAAAGCTTTTGGTAAAAGGATCTTTTAAAGTAAAAACTCAAAACCTTTGAAAACTATAAAGAGTCTGAAAACCCTTTTTTAAAACTATTTTGATCACAGATCCTTAAATTTTAGCCAAATTCTATTTGAGTATCAGAAGGAACACAAGACTTCAAATTTCAACCATATCAAAAGTAGGTTTCTCTACAGGAAGATTAGAATTATGCTGCCCTGAAGTCAACGATTTACACTTCCAAAGGCCTCTCACTACATCACCATCAAATAATGGTTTCCCTTAAAGATTCTTTATATAAAGCTTTCCAAAGGGACGTAATTTCAAAGGAAACTTAGTTTCCATTAGAATATTTTAAAAGGACAGAGTAAGTGAGGGTCTTCCCTTCCATAAATTGTTCTCTTCTAAAACCTTACTCTACCATTTTAGTGTTAATGTCAATTACAACCAAAGTGAATTTGTAGTGTTATTATGCTGTCCACCCTACAAGAAGAAAAGAAATGGGTACAAAGAGGATTTAACATGGCTTTCATAATGGAGCTTGATCTCTGTCAGGATTAAAGAATGAAAAAAGAAAATTCTTTAAGTAAATTTTCCATTTCAGATTGGAAAATTTACATAAATTACTAGAAAAAAGTTCAGGTAAGAAAATTAATAATATAAGCCAGAAATTAAATGACATTTCAGAATAATATTTCAGTGGCAGAATAGATTTGATAAGTTTCAAATGCAAGTGTTTAAGAGAATACATACATGTCTAATTACAAATGGTGGTTTATCTGTTTCTTTTTTGAATTCATAGGGTCCTAAATTTAAATGGGCCAGCCGCCGCCTTGTGTCTTCCGATAGTTCACACATGCGTCTTTTTGTGTAGGGAGATGGAGAATGCGATTTTGAAGAAATTGTAGGCTGTTCGTAGTTTTTTGCATTTATGCAACATTTACTTCTCTCGGGTGACTTGGTTTTCTTCTTTTGTGATCTTGATGTTCTGTTTTGTGGTCTGCCATGGGACTTTTCAACTGGAGCTGAATGGTAGGTAAATTTATCCTGAACACGAAAAATAATAATTAATTTAGCAGAAGGAGATATTTTCTAAAGTTTTACCAGTACAAAAAAAAAAAACTTTACAAAGTCATTTTGGTTATCACTTATATTTAAATATTCAAATAATTGGCTATAAAATTTAAGAGAATTATGTTTAATAAAGTTAAAAATATACATATTTAATTAGTTGATTATGAAATATTTATGGAGAAAGCTATAAAAATAGGTTTCATGTATTATGTGATAATCACATATAACACATACAACAAAAATCTAAAGTTTTATACCTATTTTAATGAAGTATACTACTTGAGTTATATAAGGTGAATAGGATTTTATGGTCCCTTCCAAGCTGTAACTTTACAATTCAATGATAACCATACAATTTTAATTCTGGTCCTAGGTTTTTATAAGGGTAACAATGTACAAAAGACACATTGTAAAATTTAATAACTGGTACTTTATCTTCTGGTAAAATTGGTTAGTGGTATAAATTGTTTTTAACCTGTGGTACTGGAGACTATATCCCAAGCCATTTTTTAAAATTTTATTTTATTAGTATACGTTTTCAATACATGAAGTTTACATTCATCTTAGAGAGTAAGTACATGTACATAACTCATCTTGATTCTGTTTTAGTCCCTTTCCCCTATTTTCAATGTTATTGTTAATTACTGTTATTTTTAGTTCACTTTACAATGTATGTTTACATTCATTGTGGGTATGTGGCATGTATATGGCACATCTTAACTCTTTTTACTTCCTTATCTCTCAGCCCTCAGTCTCATGGACACTTTCCAGTTTGCAAAAACTTAGAAAGGATCTCACCACATTGCTCTGGCTGGCCTTGAATTAGTGATCCCTCTGCCTCAGCACCCCAAGCAGCTGGAACTAGACATGTGCCACCACACTTGGCCAGTCTAAAATTTTGAAATTTAAAAAATAAAAATGAGCTGGAATTGGCACATTCCTGTAGTTCCAGCCACTCAGCAGACTGAGAGCTCTGTAAGTGGATGACTTGATACCAGGTGTTTGAAATCAGCCTGAGCAACACCGTAAGACCTCATTTCAAAAAGTTAAAAAAATTTTTGATAGCTCCAATTTTGTTACTAGGATAAGACTTTATTCAAATAGGCTCTGCTTTATAAATGCCTTAATAGTTGGATCATGAGTAATGTAAGATTTCTTCATGTATTACCTAGAATTATAAAGCTCTTCAGTTAGACTAAAAGCATATTGAGAATCACTGAATATTTTTCTAGCTTTAATCATTTTTAGAAACCACCAATCCTATCTCTCTCTAATGTCTTAATCTCCTTCCTATTTATTAAGAGTATCTAAGTAAATAAATTACAAATGTGAATAGAAAAGAGAAAGTTAAAAAAATGTTTTAGAGTGCAAATACATAGGAAAGAAATATATTTTTCTAATTAAAAAAAATAAGCCTATGAGTTTCCTACAAAGCAGTAGCATCAGATTATTTTATCTTTGCTTTCCTCTAAAGCTCTTGACATGCTACTGGACCTTTTCACACTTTTTTCAGTGACTTCAAAAAGTAATGCAGACTTCTTCCTCTACTAATATACACCTCTGTGATACCACATTGACTCACAGAAGAAATTTTAGTAGGATAAAAGATCTTTACCACTTACTAAAATATTAAGCAATTAATCTTTCCAAGACTTTGCAATTAGAGTTGCTATTTCTCAGCATTAATTTCTTTGTTCTAATGATTTTTCATGATTATACAGACCCACTGCATCCCCAAATGAAAAAATTTCTTGCTCAGTATCCACCTCTGTGACATCACACTGACTCATAGGAGTAAGGAATTTTAGTGGGATACAGGATCTTTGCAGTTTACTAAAACATTTACAGTGACTCTTTCCAAGACTTTGCAATTAGGATTCCTGTATCTCAGTATTATTTTCCTTGTTCTAATGATTTTTCATCACTATACAGATACACTGCATCCCCAATTGAACAAATCTCTTGCTCATCAAAACCTCTTTTTCTCAATTTGCTTCTTTTACTCTCACTGTATTTGTTACAGCAGTCTGTAAACCTCTTTCCTCAAGTCCTTTAAAAATTTTTAGTAAACAGACCCAGTTAAACTCATAATGATCCATTTCATCAATGCTTAAAGCTCCTTATATTCTACCTCTGATTATACCAAACCTAAGTAATCCAATGAGTTAGTGAGATTGGTTACACTGCAAAGCCTGTGTGATATATTAGTTTAACAAACATATACTAGTGGTTATTATTAATTTTTAACTAATAAAAAACTACATTTTGTAGTAGGTAAAAAGATTAAATGACTACGAAAAAAATTATTTTATCCCAGAAAAATCACAATATGCCAAATTTTTCAGTCCAATAAATTGATAAAAATAATAGTATAAAAGAAATATTTGTAATTAGTATTTGTTAAACTATGTAAATTTACAAAGTATATTTCACTCCTCTCAAAAATCGAAATAGTTTTATTCTTATTTTTAAAACTGTATAGGCTGTTTTATAGCCCTTAAAATTTTACTTGTAACTAATACAAACTTGAGGAAAAAAGTGGATTTATCACCTTGGGTAAGATCAAGAACTAATAACATTCAAATTTTAGTGTAAAAAGTGAATACCTTTGTGCCTACTAGTGTTTTCTACTTTAATTTCAACTACTGTCTTTTATATCGCCATTTATCTTAATTTTTAAAAATACATTTATTGTTAGCCAATGAAGATATTGATCTTTCTTAAAAACTTTTTAAATGCAGTGGATTATTTTCTGTGTATTTAAAAAGTTTTCCTCCAGTTAAAAAAATACAGATTAAAATGTTAACTATGTTATGTACTGCAAACACATACTAATACAAAATAAAAATTAAAAATAACCTTTAAAAAGTTACAAAATTCATTAATTTTGTTATATGCCAGCTATGCATACATTCTTTAATCTTTATAGCAACTTTATGTGGAATTTGAACCAAGAGGTTTCAAAGCGTATTTTCTGCATTGTTTTTTCTTTTCCCTTTTTCCCCTTCCCTTTCCTTTCTTTTTCCTTTCTTTCCTTGCTTCCCTCTGCTTTCTTCTCTCCTTCTCTCCATCCTTCTCTTCCTTTCTTTCTGTGCTAGGGATTAAATCCAGGAATAGAAATCGTGCATGCTAGGCAAGCACTCCACCAGAGCTAAACCTGTAGCACTAAGCACATTTTCTACCAAAGCTTATCCTGTCACATTTACCTTTATAAAGACAAAATGACAAAAACTGAAATTCCAAGTCAAAATAAGAGAGTCTTGCCAACAGTTCACAATAGAAATGTCAGTTCATATGTGCAAGGAAACTGCTGGTGGGTAGCTTTGCATTTAGAAAGGTTGTTCCAGTATACACTTAGAATGTATGTACTTTTCTATGTGGATGCTATGTTTCAGACAAAAGATTAAAAAAAGAGCACTTTTGACCCATCACACTAGGCACACTCTAGCATGGAGAGAAAAATTGTGAGTCCAGGAAAAACATTTCTAACAATTTACAATTGTGCGCAGTACATATCTCAAAAACAAGCCAGTAAAATATCTCTGCATTTGGCAAGCACAGATAGTCAGATTTCTAACATCAGTGTTTCAGCTTGCATTTAAAAGATAAATAACTACAGTCTAACTCAAAAATGTTATGCTATCTTGCTAAACAAAGTAAGAATGGTCTACTTAATAATTCTATAGCTAAAGTTAGGTGTGGTGGTGGCCACCTGTAGTCCCAGCTATTTGGGAGAGTAAGGTAGGACAATGGCTCTGCCCATAAGTTCAAGACCAGCTTAGGCACCACAGGGAGACACTATCTCAAGATAATAATAATTCTACAAATTATTTTTTTTAACTCACAGTTATCATCTCCAGCAACTTTCATTAAAAATTGGTAATTAAGTGAATTAACATCCCACTCCTTCCATGACAGGTCCAGTTGTGCCCTGTTTAAGTCCTCTGAGCTTTACATGTTACTACCTCTTCATCACAGATAGGCCATTGTTACCTGGTCACAGTGCAACTACACATGAGTGGTATTATTACATCACTTATGAACAAAGTATCATAAACATCACAAAACCACCATGTGACTCGGTAAAGGTGACTAGAAAGACTCAGGTTTCTTACATTACTAAAGGATGCTTTCACAAACATAGAAGGTATTTAGAGTGGAATGCCCCCACTTCCTTTGATCTGATAGTTCCTCAGGAAATGGAACAAATGTCCCTTAAACAATCAGAGACACTCAGGAAATCACACTCCCTAAACACCAATATCTTAGTCTGACAAGTTCTGTCACATTTTCTAAAAGGTATCCTCTGATTTTTTTGCATTAACCTCTAACTTTTCTACATGATGTACAGAAGCTTCCAGTTCAGTTTTCTATGGACTTCTTGACCCCAGTATCTTTCTGGCAGGCTTCTTTCCATTAAAATTTTTTTTTAAACAGCATGGCATCATCTGAAAATATCACTAACTTCTCACATTTATTAAGATACAATAAACATCTTTGTTAACTGCTTTAGTTAAATTAAAGACTGACCAAAAAATTGATAAGAACTGCAGTCAAAATAAAGGGATAAAGCTTTCCAAATGATCATAAATATGAACAAATAAATCAAATTATTAAATACATTAAGTAATTTTAACCTGAGTACGGCACTTCCTTGAACTTATCAGACATTCAGTAATCACTGAAGTTGTAGAAAATTCCAGCTTTGGAGCAATTCCCTGGGAGGGAAAAAGAGGATATTATCAAACACTTCCCTTTAAAGAGAGAGCACTATTAATGAAGAGACTGTGATCTAAAGCAACAAATATTTGTCAAGGTTCAGTGCTGCACTTGTTAATTTCTACTTCTTACTGAAGACGAAAAAACCTAGGAAGCTAAATATTAGCTAGAAAATATTTCATTGATGAAGACTTATGAGCGATTATTTGTAGAATTAAGTATTTTATTATTTTCAAGTGTTTCCTTGTCAAATTATTTTAAGATTTTAAAACTATGATCTATTATGGTCATAAAAATATGAATATACTTAATGGATTTCAGCTCTTACTCTTACAACTGAAGATGTACTTCACTAGATAATCAAGAAATAATACCTTACGTAGCTTGATATATCCATTTCACAATATATTATACACCATACTTATGTACAATGTTTATTTGTCAGTGAAAATTTTTTAAAAAGAAATGTTTTCAGTAGTCTTTTGACAAAAAATATAACTCCCGGATATACAGTTTTGTGTTTTTTTGTACTAAAGATTGAACTCAGGGCTTCACCCCAGCCCTTCTCCCCTTTTTCTGTGACATGGTCTCTCTACGTTGCTTCCTGCCTTAGCTACCCATAGTTTTGGGACTGCAGCTATGCACTACCACAGCTGGCTCATGTTTGCAGTTTCTGAAACTATCCGCCAATTCACCTAGCATTTTTTCCTGTCACATAGCATACATTCAGATCTAGGAAGGAATATGACTTCTATTTCTTTTTCTAGTTTCTAGTTTTAGCAGTATTGTAATCATCAGTTTGAATACTGTTTTGAGACAACTGGAACCAGTTCAAAGGAACAGTCATTAAAAAGTACCTGAGAAAATATTTCAAAGCACATATATTAAGCAAACATCAAAACATTAAAGAATATATCTGTGCCCACAGCCATTTCACTGTAACAGAGTGGTTATCAGACTGACCGAGGCCTCTACTTTTGGCCTCAACGAACGCAGCTTGTGTCCAACTGAATGTAAAGTTTTAAAATCACACCTATTACAGAAAAGGTGTATCTGAGTTGCCTCAGAATTAATATAAGTATTGTTTTTCTGCAGACATGTCTTTTTTTAATGGTATCTACTAGTATTCCTGCTCATTAGTTGTCTAATACTACAAAACATACTATTGCAAAACTTGGCAGCTTATAACATCAGTGAACACTTAATATCCCACATAGATCCTAGGGGCCAGGAGTCTGGCAGAAATTAAACTGGGTATTTCTGGCCTCAAATTTCTCATGACTGCAATCCAGACATCATCTGGGCTGCAGTCAGCTGAAGGCTTCACTGGGGCTTGGCAATCTGCTCCCCAAGATGGCTTATTCACACGACTGTTCAGTGGAAGTTTCAGTTCCCTTCTAGTTTTCACCAAGAAGACTTACATCCTCATCACATAAACCCTCTCAGGGGGCCTGCTATATTAGCTTTCCTATCATTAGGACAAAATATCTGACACCCACAACTTAAGGGACAGGTTTAATTTGGTGCACGGTTGGGGGAAGTTCAGTCCAGGGGCAGCTGGCATGAAGGAAGAAGTGGCATGGTGGAAGGGTACGGCAGAGGAAAGCTGGCACCCATGAGGCAGAAGGGCAAGAGAGGAACTGGGTGCAAAAATGCACCCTTTAAGGCCATGCCCCAGTGACCCACCTCCAACTTCTCACAGCACTTTCAGCTATGAACCCATTAGTGGACTCTCATGATTCAAAAACTCCACCTGTGAACACAGACTTTTGGGGCATGTTAGATCTATACCATAACAGCTGCTGAGTGTCCTCAAGGCATGGTGACTTGTGTCTCTAAGGTGAGTGATACAAAGCAAAGCTAGAAGAAAACCATAACGATGTCTCCAAACACTGTCACTTCCATCCCATTCTGCTTAATAGTGTCACTAAATACAATCATACTCAAGGGCAGAGAAGCGGTCTACCTCTTCAATAGAGAAGTATTAAAAAATTGAGCGCAGGTTTTCTTTCTGACAATAAATTACTTATATTTTTCCTACAAGTAGAGTACATTCATGGCTTAGAAATAGAGGAGGGGAGAGGAGGGGAGAAAGGGGAGGAACAAGGATTCTCATCCTTTTACAGTATCAGCTTGAAATCCACAGTGTGTCACATAAAGTTCTTCTGCTGTACATCTGCTAGTAGAGCATCTAGAATACAGTTCTTCATAATCACAGGACTCATGAACTAAAGAGACAAGTTATCTACACCACGAATATCCAGTGTGCATATATGCAGCAAGCATAGGACAATCATGATATTGTTAAAAGGGGGGGAGTAAAAAGGAAATCACTGGTCCATAAGAATCTTCAAGTTCAGCTACAGAAATGCTGGAAGTTCCTTGATCAGGGTTTACTCTTATTATTGCTCAGAAATACTCATGGTTCTTGGTTCAACATTTTAGACTCTTCTTCCATCTTCTGAACCATAATTCCTTTGAAACAGAAAGTAGACTGTTTGGAGCAGTGTAGGGTTCTGAGCTTAGGTTCAGATTTTTCATTTTGCAAAGTCTCTCACCATGTCCGATCAAATTGATGGTGCTTCTCTGAATATAGAGTAATGCTCTTAAATTCCTTTTTGGCTGCCATGTGATTTTTATTGGAATTTGCTCTATTATAGCCACACAGTTCTGTGTATTGGGCTTCTTCTGAGATTGCTGGCAAACACTGCCCTTATTTACTGTACAAAACCCATGTTTGATTAAGTGGTTTTGTAAGGCAACACGTTCGATCTCTCCAAGCTTCTAATGAAAGATTTACAGTAGTACTTTCAGCTTCACTATCAGATAATTTTCTGGAAGTGGCCTGGAATAATTTCTAATCAAGGGTCATTTCCTACTGTGAGCATTGTGCATCAGTGAGAAAGGTGGAAAATCATCAGAACAGTAAGTTCCAATTTCTTTTTAACAACCCTTCCTTTCACTTCTTTCTACCCTCCCATATTGAGCCATAAGCGGCAACGAATAGCTGGTTAGAGGCCACCCCTCTAACATTAGAAAGCCCATCTGGATGGTCTGTTTCGCTGGCTAGCTTTCCTATATTCCATTTTATTGCAGGTGACTGTGTTGCTAAACTTTCTGTCCTTACGTAACAAGGACTCCATTTTTAGTTTTCAATACAATTTACCCCACTGTCCTGCAAATCCTTATCTGATAGCTTCTGTGAAGATATTCAAGCTTTCATAAACATTCTCACAAAGTATTTCATTACATCACTGCCTGGATTTCCACCCAACACTGTAACCCTTCCCATATATTGCTGATCACATAGTAAGTAAGGATCACAAAGTCCTTCTAGCTTTTGGCCCCTCCATAGAACTGTTTCAGCGTCCTCACACAGAACAGTTTTCTTCCATATGAGTGACCTAAGAGTGAAGAACGTTGCAAAGCTTATAATGACCTGGTCTCAGAAGCTAATACTATCACTGTGCCACATTATATATGTTAAGTCATTAGATACAGTGACTGGAGTATTCTCCGAATGGAGAAGAATAGCAAAAAATTTCTTCAGTCATGTACCACTTAATGATGGTGATAACCTCTTAGAAATAGGCGATTTTGTCATGTGTGAATGTCAGAGGGTACTAACACAAAGCTGGATAATATGGCATACTACACATCTAGTTCTACGGTATAGTAACCACTGTATATGCAGTCCTTCATTAACTGAACAGTGTTATGGACTGCATGACTGCATTTTATTTTACTGTCATGGCTTAAACTTACACTTAACACTTTCACTTTCCCTATATATTGCTGGTCACAGAGTAAGTACTAAATAGTCATTACTTTTATTGACTTTTCAAAGTCCAGCTGAATTTTTACAGGTTCTCCAGAAAAAGAGAATCGATAGAATTATATATACAAAGAAATTTAACTTAAGAAATTGCCTCCCACAATTATGGGAGATGGCAAGTAGAAAATTTATAGGGCGGGGGCAAGTGGGAAAGTCTGGGAAAAGTTGAAGTGCAATCTAGAATATGAAATTTGTAGAACAGGCTGACAGAGTTAAACCTCAGGTAAAATTTCTGCTATAGTCTGTTATTCCTCAGTTTGTTTTATCCTACTTGTCAGACAAATTTTCAGTGCTCTTAAGTTGGCAGCATCAATTTTACCCAGTTTTAATCTTGTTTTGTATGCAGGAAAGAACTTTCAAAATATTCACACTGTCATTACTGGAAGTCCTAATTTTTTATTTTTTCCTGAGCATTACATCTTCCAAATATATGTAATAGTAATTCAAATAAAGTTATGAAAGATGAATCCCTATTAATGTTCCAATCATTTGAGTTTATATTGCCATCTTGGTATAATGTTGGATTTTAAATTACTATTAAGAGACCATAAATTTAAAATATGATTATTTCTTCACTGTGGGTTTCAACACGGTTCTTGGAATATTCTTTAAGGCCTTTATACTGCAGAAGCTGACTAATTTCCCTAAGGATGAATACATTCATAGACTTGCTAGTCAACTTTTACATTTTCATTAAGGTAAAGTTGCTATTTCTTTGAATAGAGCATATCATAGATTTTACATAGAGCTATGGGAAAATTGCTTAGTTCACTACATGGACTTATACATCACCATACTCTTCTTACTCAGACTACTCTAGGATTTTAGAAAATTAGCTTAAAAAACTTGTCCAAATAATTTCTAACTAAACAACTTTTAAATTTCCTCCTTTGCATAGCAGAGGTTTCTGCATGTTTCCCTAAGTAGAAGAAGTAAAATAAAAATCCTTATTTTTATTTTAAGGATAAAAGAATGAAAACATCTTAACAAACACACATACATTTAAAATATAACATAAAAACAATACAAGCAATACAGAATCTCAGACAGGGTGATAGGAAAGTAACAATGGTTGTTGTATTACATATTGATATCTTCAATTTGGATATTCAGATAAACAAATATAGACATGTAAGATTGATCCTACACTTAAACATTAACTGTTCCTTTCAGCCTCTCAAAATTCAAAGACCCAATCCAAAAATGGGCATCTGAGGGGCTGGGGATTTAGCTCAGCGGCACAGCGCTTGCCTGGCAAGCACGAGGTCGTGAGTTTGATTCCTGGTACTGGAAAAAAAAACAAAAACAAAAACAAAAACAAAACAAAACAAACAAAAAAAAATGGGCATCTGAGATGAACACACACTTCTTAGATAAAGAAATAAAAATTGCAAATAAATACATGAGAAAGTGTACAACATCATTAGTCATTAGTGAAATGCAAATTAAAACAACACTGAGATTCTATCTCACTCCCGTAAGAATGGCTACCATGAAGAACTCAACCAATAACAAATGCTGGCGAGGCTGTGGAGAAATAGGAACCCTTCTCCACTGCTGGTGGGAATGCAGACTGGTGAAACCACTGTGGAAATCAGTTTGGAGATTCCTCAGTAAACTAGGACTAGAGGTTCCATTCAATCTAGCTATTCCCCTTCTGGATGACTTACTTTTAAGAATAAAAATATTTCAAAATCATCTAACAGAACTTGGAAAAAGTTGTAGGAGACCACAGGAGGATAAGCTGTTACTTAATGTAGTCTTTAAATTTAGGTGTAAGAATATATACTTCTAGTCCTTAAACATTTTAATCTTACCAAACTCTTAGTAAAAGACATTTCAATTATTTCAGTTTTTTGCTACATGAACAATGGTAGAGAGGAACATTCTAAAGGCTCTTAGTATGCTAATGAGAATATATTTAAGATAAAAACCTATAGGATCACATTTATAAGAAGCTTTATTAACAATTATTATTAACAAATAATTCTGAACTCTGATTTGTTTCAATACACAAAAAAAGCATACAACAGTATGTACCAATTTTTACGTTTGATGTTGTCAGATTTATTAAATTTTGCCAATCTACAGCTATAAAAATAAAATCATATGGTTGTTTTAATGTAGATTTGTAAATGCTAATTACAATTTGTAAATACTAATTAATGTAAATGCTAATTAGACAGAGTATTTTCAAGTGTGTTCTGGTCATTCCTTAAAAGGAGTACTAGACAAAGACAGATGGCTCAGCAATGGGGTGGGGGGGAGAGAAGGAGAAGAGAGATCTGAAGACTAAAAGGCACTAAAACACATGTTAATTTTAGATGATATGTGCATGAATTTTGATAAACTATTTTCATTAAATTTCAGGATGCTTACAATTATACAATTTTAAAGCAAGTTTTAAATGAAATTATACTTTGAATTAGTTCTTCACATTTAAGAAGTTGAAGACTATGTGGTGGGTCTTGATAATGATCCTGCATCAAAAATCAATTTAGAAAATAGTAAATACTTACTCGTAGGCCAGAAATCCTCCTCATGGTAACCTGGCGGTTTGAGTCATGGTGTCCAGAAATTTGATTTGGACCCGGGAACATGAAATCTCGTGTATTTTCCTCATATGTAGACAGTGTTTCACCCACTACAAGAAAGATACCCTGTGATTCAAATTATAACAAAACAGTCTACTTAGAAAAAAATCAGCAAGTATAATATATGTGCTGCCTGATGCCTGATTGAATACCTGCTTAGGACCATGTCTATCTTCTACATAAGGAGTATTGAAATAAATGTACATTAAATATATCAACATATTTCAGAAATATACTTTATATTTTTCAGAAATATATATATATTTTCAGAAATATATTATGTATTAGCAATTCCTTGTTCTTCCCTGCCCACCCTGACCTTTTAGAGAATGAGAATAATCATGTAACAAATGAGTAAGTATGGGGGCTGGGGATTTAGCTCAGCGGCAAAGTGCCTGCCTGGCAAGCGCAAGGTCGTGAGTTCGGTTCTCGGTACCAGAGAAAAACCAAAAAAAAAAAAAAAAAAAAAAAAAGAGTAAGTATGAGTTCAAAAAAAGTGTCCATTTAAATGTGTAATACTGGTATGACATTTACCCATCTAAATTTTAGTTATATTTCTGCAATTTGTTCTTGCTCCCATTTTTTTATTTGCTATTATAAGATATAAGTGTGTGTTAAAAATAATTAATGTACTTATAAAATTTGTAACTACCTGAATTAGGTATACATGTAATATTTAAACATTTCAAACCAGGTGTGGTGGCACACACCTGTAACCCTAGCACTTAGGAGGCTGAGGTAGTAGTATTGCCATGAGTTTGAGGCCAGCCTGGGCTACACAGTGAGTTGAAGGCCAACCTGAACTGCATAGGAAGACTCTGTCTCAAAAAAAAAATATTCATAGCAGCATTTAATAAAATATGGTGTTATTTTACATAAAATAAAGATTTAAAATAAATTTCTTCTGTAACCACAGAAATCAATATAAAAAAACTAGACTCTACATTTTAACAGTGTATATGTTGTAGGGATTTGTAACATTTAGTGTAAAAGTAAGGTTCTAATCTCCATTATTAATAATAGTCAATACTTAAAAACAGATAATTACTGTATCAATAAAAATATATAGCTTTAGAAAAATCTCAAAAAGTTAAAAATCAGTTTTTAACTCACAACCTATCATCAAATGATAACATGTTATTTTCCACTACAATATATCAAGCACCATTATGTCATGTTCCATACATATTGTTTTGATCTACTGTGACTTTATAGATAATAAACCAATGGTATAAAAAAATAACACCATTCTTAAATTAGAGAGAGGGAGAAAAGATGAGACTTTAGGAAAACAGTTCACTGAAATGAGTTCCCATGTCAATCACTTTACCAGTTTTTAATACAGTACCTGGTGGAACTAGTTGTATCAACTCAAACATTGCTGTATCACCTAAGAGTTTAAAGAAAAAAAAGTTTCTTTAGTAAATAAATTTATAATAAACAAAAATAAGCTAATCTAAAAGCCAAAGTAATCAATAATTTAAAAGTATGTATACTTACATCTTATAGATATGTCAATTTCATAAATATAAATTATGTCTACTAATCAGAGAGGTAAGTATAGTTAGGTTTACTATTACAAAAGTACTTATACTTTTAACATGTAACATGTGAAATATTTTATTCATCCCAGGAATCCAAGGATGGTTCAATATATGTAAATCAATAAATGTACTACACCATATCCACAGAGCGAAACACAAAAATCATATGATTATCTCAATAGATGCAGATGTCCATAATTTGGATTAGAGAATGATTTCATCAGCATGATTAAAAGAGCTATAAACACAAGTGAAAGATTAATAATGAAACTACATTATTAAGTCAGACTATGTTAAATACAATGTTCATCAAAAACACAAGAACAACTAATGGATTAAAAATGCAAACCGTATAGTGGGAAGATACTTGCAAAACACAACTGCAAAAAACCCCTAACTAAAAATATAGAGAATTCCTATAAATTAGTAAGAAAGAAGCAAACAGTCCAATAGAAAAATGGGGAAATGATTGACACTCACCTAAAACAACAACAACAACAAAGCCTCATTTGTCCTTAAGGAAGTATAAAATAAATAACTAGTTATTCACTCTCATAGTGAGTAAAATTTTAAATTCTAACAATGCCAGATGTTGACAAGAATATGGAGAATAGGAACTTTCATTACTAAGACTATATATTAAGACAGCAACACTGGAAAATTGACATTATCTACTCATGTTAATTCTAAAACCCAGCAGCAGTTCCACTTCTATGTATACCCCAAATACGAGTGCATGCTCACAAGCACTGAATATTCACAGCAACATTATCCATAACAGCAAAAAAGTAGAAATAACTTAATCATCCCTCAGTGCCCATAAGTAATACAATAAAATCAAGAATAGTTATGAAATACTACACAGTATAAAGATGAATGAATTACAGTTGCAGCAGATGAATTTTCAACCAAATGCTGTGTAAAACCAAAACCAAAACAAAAACAGTGTACACTGTATGATTTCACTTACTTTTTAAAAGTAGGCAAAATAAACTACAAAATAAGTCATTCAAATGGAAATTCTTTTGTGGAACAGAGAGGAAATAGACTGGGAGGCAGTGAAAGGGTAGTTTTCTGGAGTTCTAGCAAAGTTCTATTTTTTAAGGTAAATTGTGGTTGCACAAGTATCCACATTGGTATTTCACTGGTACAAACTAAAGACATATTTAGATTTTGAGCAACTTTCTATAAATGTATTAAGTTTCCATACCAAAACCTTGAAAATTTATTAATGTATGCTTACAAAGAGAGTAGGTTAAATGTACATGTTAATTAGTAGTACCTTCTGAATTTTCTCTAATGTAGTAATAAAAAAGACTAAATACATACACAAATTAAATATATACACACCAACTTACAACAACAAAATCAGAATGAAACAATTTGAAAAATGATAACTGAGATAACAAAAGAGAAACTATTAAGCCCATAAAAAGGGAAGCTTAGAAGCAACCCATTTTATACTGAGTAATCCTACAGGCTTATTAATATGAGGTGCTAGTTATGTATGGAAATAACAATAATAATGTTGCTTTAGGTGAGACTATAATCCATTACAAACCCCCAGTTTCTTCCTCAACTTACACTGTCAGAAAACTGCCTTTCTCCATGTCAAGGGAAGTAACTAGAAATTTATTCTCCAAAGAATAAAGAGAAAAAAGAAGTTACCAGAATGAAGAGTAGGCACAGGTTATAAAACCACATAGTCAGAAAAGTCAGGACTAGATAGTCAGATTTTACTATAGCTTTGTCCTTTAAAACTGAAGACTGTCAAGCTTATTGTGGCCTCTGGGAGCAAGATATAAATGAGGATATAAATTTCTGAGTAAGATATAAATAACTGAATCTCACCAGCCCAAGAGAAAAAATAAAAGGATGCTGACATACTAATTTTCCAATAAAATGGCATAGAGAAGTCACTCTGCATTAAAGTTCACATTGATAACCCCCACCCAGGAAGAATCCTTAAAACTTAGCAATTTCTAGTGGCAGGCACCTTTGGCACATAATTTCCAAAAGCATTTTTATTCTCCATTCTTAAATATGAACATATCACCAACAATTTGAAGTATCTTCTAATATGAAAGAAGCAAAACCACAAAACAGAAAAATACCCCAGATAATAGAGCTATAAGTTTTCCCAAATAATCCCCTGATAAAAGTAAATACAATAAAACTACATAGCAACAACAAAAACATACAGATAAATATTTGCTATAAAACAAGGTGACAAGCTATCCCCACAAAGCCCAAAATAAGCCAGATAAAGACAAACCAATAACAGTCATAAGACTTGTGGGGTTATTAGCATCTGTGTGGAGGGAAAAAGGAAGTATGGGCCTTTTGAAGGGACCAGGGAAAATAATATACTTTGGATCTTAAATGTCCCACAACAATCCATAAAAGAACTGAGCCTTAGGAGAGTGTTTTCTGAAGAGTAATGAAGTCTCTAAGAGGTGGGCCTGGTGGGAGGTCTGCAGGTTACTGGAGATGTGCCCTTAAAGGGGTCTGAGGGACCTATATCTCTCTCTCTTTTCCTGTCTCTTTTGTCCCCTGGCCATGAAATGAGTGATTCTGTCCTACCATACACACCCATCATGATGGGCTGTCTCATGGCAAGCCCAAAAGCGAAAAGGCTGACTGCCTGATCTTGGACTAGAACCTCAAATCTATGAGCCAAAATAAACTCCTTTGCTTTATTAGTTAATTTTGACAAGTATTTGTGATAGCAATGGAAACTATTCATACAGAAGAGAATCCCTCAACAGTCAGTATGTATTCACTGGGAAACACAATGATCTGCCCATTACAATATCTGGTAACCCTGAAGAATGACAAAAATTGGCCAAGCATAATGGTATATATCTGTAATCCCAGTTATTTGAGAGGCTGAGGCAAGAGGATTGTAAATTTGAAGTCAACCTGAACATATAAACTATAACCTGTCTCAAAATAAAGAGAGTTTGGACTACTACTCAGTGGTTCAGCACCCCTAGGTTCAATACCCAATACCACCAAAACCAGCTACTGAACCTGACTTGTGGTTCTAGTGCAGGATAGAGATCAAGAAACTAGGATAAACTCTAGTGAATAGAATAAAAATTGCAAAAGAAAAGTGAATTAGAAAAAAAATGATCTACACATTCAATGTAATCCCTATTACATTAATCAGTTTTCCATCACCGTGACTAAAATATTTAATATAAATAGCTTCAAGGAGGAAATGTGTACTTTTATCCCATGGTTTCAGAGGTTGTGGTCTATCGCTAGATGGCGCCAAAACTGGAAGGCAGGGCAGAGGAAAGCTGCTTAACTCATGGCAGCCAGGAAGAAAAGAAAAAGGGAATGAGCCAGAGAAGGGACTCGGGACAAGAATATACCCTACAAGGCTGCACTCCCAGTAACCTACTTCCTTCCAACCAGGCCACGTCCTAACAGCACATTCAACTATAAACTCATCAATGAATCAATCCATTATGAAGTTAGAGCCTTGATGATCTAATTGCCTTCCAAAGATCCACCTCTGTATGTATGAGTTTTTTGGAGAACATTTTTTGATCCAAATGGTAACACTTCTCAAATTATGGAAATTATAGAAGTCAAAGAGAAATGTAAATAATTAATTCATATACAACTTTAAAAACTCCCAAATAGCTAAAATTGTCTTTTAAAAAAAAGAGCATTCATACGTGTTAATTTGAAAACTTACTGCAAAGTTACAAGGATCCAAACAGTGTAGCACTGTCATAAAGATAGACACATAGACTGATAAAGAGAGCAGAGAGCTCAGAACTAAATCCTTATTATGTGGTGGTCAAGTGATTTTTGAATTGATCAAAAGGAGACTGACACTATTTAATGGGGAAAAGACAATCCTCAAAAAATAGTAGTGAGAAAACTGGATGGCCACATACAAAGCAACATACTATTTACAAAAATTAACACAAAATGAATCAAAGAGTGTATAAACCAAAAAAAATAAAATTCATAAATAAAAACATAAGGAAAAAAGCTTTACAATATTGGATTTGGCAGTAAATTCTCAGATAAGACATGAAAACTATCATCAACAAAAGAAAAAATAAATTCAATTTCATTATCAAAAAAGAAAAAAGCCACGATGGGTAAAATATTTGCAAATCTTATATCTGAAACTAATACCTAGAAATTAATATCCAAAATATATTGAAAACTACTGGAACTCAATAACAACAAAAAGCAAACTATCCAATTCAAAAATGATAACAGAACTTGAATAGACATTTCTCTAAAGAAGATAAGCACACAAAAAGATCTCAACTTCACTAATCACTAGGGAGATGCAAATCAAAACTAAAGTCCGATATTACCTCACACTCACTGGAATGGTTACTAACATTTTCTGAAGGTTAAAAAAATTTAAAAGATTAAAAAAACAGAAAACAGCAAGTATGGGTGAAAAGTAAAGAAATAAGAAACTTTGTGCAGTTAATGGGAATATAAAATGGTATAACTGCTAAGGAAAATAGTAGGATAATTCCTTAAAAAATTAAAAACACAATTTCCATATAGTCCAGTAATTCTACGTCTGGGAATATACACCAAAAAACTGAAAGAATAGAAACTAAAAGTTATTTGCATACCCATATTTAGAGTGGCATTATTCACAACAGCTAAAAGGTGGAACCAACCCAAGTGAATGGGTCAGCAAAAGGCAGTGCAGACCTACAGCAAAATATTATTTCTCCTTAAAAAAGAAGGAAATTCTGACATATACTACACCATGAATCTGAACCTTGAGGATATGCTGCTATGTGAAATAATCCAGTGAAAAGATGACAAATACCATGTGATTCCACTTACAAAAGATACTTAAGATTAGTTGGGCATAGAGACAGAAAATAAATGGTTGGCTGCCAAGAACTAAGAAGAGAGGAAAGTAACATGTTAGTATTTAATGAATACAAAGTTATAGTTTTACAAGATAATGTTATATAAAGGTATGGCAGTGATGGTTGTGCAATATTATGAATGTATTTAATACTAATGGACTGTATACTTTTAAGTGATTAAAGTAAGAAATTGTACGCTGTACTTATTTTATCCCAACAGAAAGCACTTCAGAGAAAAGACCTTAAATTATTAAAGGTAAATCTTTATAGAGAATTGATGCTGCTGGAAACGAAAGAGTAAGTTCAAGTAAACGACATCTCCTAGAAAATGTAGTGTAATTAATTTTATTCTAAAACTGCCCTTGATCTTCTAACTAAGGACAATTTTCCTTATTCCTCTGTAAAAGTTCTCATTTTCACATGTACTTTTAGTGTCAGTTACAAATTAAATGGACTAAAATGCTCCTGAAATCCTAGTCACATATAGTAATTCAAAAAGCTAGAGTAATTACCTTGAGAAAAAGCCCAACAATACTGTTGTTAACTTCTACACCAGCAAGAACAATAACTATAATGATTTCCTCTGAATGCCTGTTTACCTGCCTTCACATAGAGATAAATTGGTTGGAAGGTATTGCTGTTGTGGATGTGAACTATGAATCTTGCATTCCACAAGCTCTCCCAAGGATTGTGTCAGAGATGCTCTTGGTCATAGACTTTGAAGGATTCAGTCTCAGCCTTGTTGTCAGAGATGCTCTTGTTCATAGACTTTGAAGGATACCCTCAGCTGAAAGTATTTTAAATATCCTGGATACCAAGTAAATACTAGTTCCTACAAGTGAGGAAGCAGAGGCTCTAACTAAACTGCCACTTTTCCCTACATGCAAGAGGACAGGGACACCTCATAAGCCACTGCAATATAAAGATCATATCTTTCTTTATCCAGATGTTGGAGGAGGGCCGGGAATATAGCTCAGTGGCATTAGTGCCTGTTTGGCAAGTGCAAGGTTCTGAGTTTGATTCCTGGTACCAAAAAAAAAAAAGTTGAATGTACAAATGTTGAAGGAAAAAAGGCCATAGCAGCTATCCTATTATAAATTCTCAAATAAAAGAGGAAAAAATTCTGTTCTTATAAAACCATCACATACTTAGGCAGAAAATAAATAATATATCAGTCCTATAGTAGACCATTCATTCCTTTTTTCACTGAGCAGTATCCTTTTTATGCCTCCTGTTTTGGCAAAAATACTAACAGCGTACAAGTGTTAGTCAGATTTTTATCACTACAACAAAATATTTGAGGCAGTTAACTTATATGGAGAAAAGGTTTATTTTAGCTCAAAGTTCAAGAGGTTCCAGTCCAAAATCAGCAACCACCTTACTTTGTGCCTCTGGTGAGCGCAGCACATCAGGGCAAGAGAAAGTGGTGGAACAAAATCATTTACCTAACGAGCCAGAAAGAAGAGAGAGGAAGACATGGAGGTACTACAATGCCCTCCAGAGACATGCTCCAAGTGACCCAAGGATGCTCCAGGAAACCCTGCCTACAAAGGTTCTACCCTCCCAAAAGCATCACCCTGAGGACCACGCCTTTAACACACAGACCCTGGGGGAGTCATTCAGCATCAGACAATAGTAATATAATTTACTGTCAAAATATCCTGATATAAAGGACACGACTCTAAAGAAAAAAAGACAGAATGGAGAAAAGAAGGAAGAGAGAAGCAATATCTATCTATCTAACTACATATGATAGTTAAAATAGTTATACTACTAACTTGTCTTAGTTTAGTGAAAAGAAAGGTTTCTGCTAATATTGTTTGGACAATTAAATGCCAATATCTTGTACCCTGAGTAACTAATTTAAAGATAATATACAATGTATTGTTACCCTCCTATTATCTTGTTTTGAAATTTTGACTTTTTTTCTCTTCAAAATAAAAAAAAAAAGAAATTGAGATATTGACCAAGGGGGATATAGATAGATGATATAGACATAGATATACAGATGTAGCTATCTTATGAGAAGGCTTGTCTGATTATGATAAATGTAAGCAGTGAAGGAGCAAGCAGTATGTATTATCTAGAGGAAGAGCTTTTCAGCCAGTATATCTGCGGTTGGGATGTGTGTGTGTAAACAATCTGTAAACCTTTGATGAGACAGGATGAAGAGATACAGGCTATGAAAGAACGAAGAGAGAAGTTTCAAGTGCACTTTGGACATCTCAAAGATAAAACTTAAGTTAGGCCATAAACAAGTCAACATATTTAAATGGATTGAAATCTGTACAGTAGGTTGTCATATTATAAAGAATTAGTCAATATTATAGAGATATATAGAAAAATCTCCAAATATTTGGAAATAAAATAACATACTTTAAAAGAACACAAAGTTAAAGAAATAACACCAATTCGATAATATTTTGAAATTAATGGAAATTTAAGATAAAATTTATGAAACACACATGTGGTAGAGATATGTAAATTTAGTTTTAAAAGCTTATGTTAGAAAAGAATATCTAAAATCAATCATTTAAGCTCTGTCTCAAGAAATCAGAAAAGGAAGAGCAAATCATATTCAAGGTAGGAAGAAGGAAGGAATAATAAAGATCAATCTAATAAAAATCAAGATAGAAAGGAGGCAAAGAAAAATCACTGAAACAAAAAAAGTAGTACTTCAAAACTACCATCAAAACTTATACCTGAAAACTTTTAGGCAAAACCATCCAAGAAAAAAAAAAAAAAAAAAAGCATAAATTACCAAAATTAGGAATGAAAGGACTATAACTACTAATTCTACAGAAATTAAGAGGCTCACATAGAAAAAAATAAATGAGCAACTTTAAGCAAACATTCTAACAAATTTGTAGAAAGGTAAAAATATCAGAGAAAGCTCAAGAAGAAAAAGATACATAATGAAAGTTTGAGATAGTAATCTAAAACACAGATTCCACAGAGAAAGGATATAGATTCCCAGATCTATACTGCTTTACTGGTCAATTCCAACAAATATTTAAAGATAAAATACTATTGATTTTATATAAACTTCCAGGAAATAGACAAAGACCAGTTTTCAATTTATTCTATGAGGTCAGTAATACCTGTTAACAAAGTAAAAATATAAAAAGTTTATATACCATAAACAACTGGAATTTATTCCAGGAGCTAAAGGTAAGTTTAACACTGGAAAATCCACTAATAAACAATATTAGTGAAATAAAGGGGCTAAAATATATGATGATCTTGATATAGAAAAAGCATTGCCAAAAATTTACACCAATTCATGATAAAAACACAATTAGCCAAAGAAAGATCTTTTCATCTTCTATTAACTATAGAGGATCTTCTGATAAAGGGTATCTACAACAAAACTAAACCTAACATGTTTTGTGGAAGACTGGATGTTTTCCCCCTAACATCAGAACAATGCAAGAATATTTGCTTTCACTGTACTGCAGGCTCTACCGGTGGCAGTGAACCATTTAGAGCTTTCAGTGATACAAACAGCCCACTGTAGCATGTGTGCAGTAGGTTCCCACCACTGCTATAATGCTGTAAAATTACAGTGAAAAATTAAAGGCACAAGGGACTGGAAATTAAAAAGTACAACTGTCATTCTCAGGCCACATAATTCTGCATTTAAAAATTAAACTACAAAAATAACAAGAACAGCCACTGCATACACCTACCCGAACTAAAAAACAGGTTTGGGAGGCACAGGGCTCAAGATTTATAACAATGATTTTATTTCTAGAGAATAGCAAATAAAAATTAAAAATAAGTTTAACAAGATAATTTTACTGAGCATTACCTTGAATAAAATATTTGGACATAAATTTAAAAGAATCACAAAACCTGGAAACTCAAAAACATTACTGGGAAAATTAAAGATCTAAAAACTACATGCATCATGTTAATAGATTAGGGATAGGATAATCTGAAAAAGTCTGCCCAAATTTTTGTGTAGATTTAACACTATCAATACTATCCCTATTGAACACTTCCTAATTTCCAGACAGCTTTGAAATTCTCACACTGACTCTAATGCATATGGTATGCAAAGAGACCAGAAATAGAATAAAGTTGAATAGTACACACACTCAGAAACTGAAGGACAAATACAAGCTTTAAAGGAAGTACCGCAATAATAACTACCACATTATCATAAGCAAGACAATACTGTTGACAAGGATAGATATATAGATGAATGGAGCAGACTAACGAATCCAGAAGTAAAACCCTTACACTTTATAGTGAATTGTTTTTCGGCAGAGATAAAGACAACTAGTGGGGAAGAGTACAATCTTTTCAACAAATGATACTAGGACAATTGGATATTCAACTACAAACAAACAAAAAAGAACCAGACTCTTACCTTACACTATATACCAAAATTAACTCAAAGATGTATCATAGTCCTAAAAATTTAAGAGATAAAACTACAAAATTTCTAGATGATAGGAAAAATACTTCAAAGATTAGGTCAATGACAGCAAGCGTTGCAGAACTTTCAATGATAAACAGTCAGCTGTGGCACCCATGCCATATGTTTGCCACCACTGGATTAGACAGATATTGCATAGCTATGACACCAAAAGTATAAATCATAAAAGAAAAAAAATTTAAATTAGACTTCTTAACTTTTATTCTTCAAAAGACACCATTAAGAGAATTAAAAGACTAAAGATTGAGAAAACATATTTACAAATTAGGATATTCAGAATATTAAGAAAAAATACAAAGGAAACAACCCAATTCAAAAAAATTTACATAAGCATTTTACACGAAGAGAGACATAAATGGCTAATAAGTGCAGAGAAAGATGTTCAAAATCATTAGTTATTGAAATGAAAATTAAAAATATAGTAAGATACTTCTACACATCCATGAAAATTGCTGTAGCCCAAGAGACCAACAATACCAAGCCTTGGGATGATGTGGAGAAACAGTGACCTTCATGCACTGCTGGCAGAAATGTAAACTGCTGCAGTAACTTTGCAAAATATGCTGCAAAACATGTTGACAGTTCTTATAAACATACATATTAGCATAAAATCCAGTACATGGCCACATATTCATACCAGCATTATTCATAATAGCCAAAAACTAGTAACACTCCAAATACCTAATAAATGATCACCAGGCGGTAAAAGAGTTCCATACAAGAGAATACTGCTTAGTAATAAAAAGAAATGAATTATTTAGGTATGGAACAGTATGCATGATTCTCAAAATCATTATTCTAAATGAAAGAATACAAAAATAAAAAATTGTTTATACAGGCTTTATATAAAATTTCCAAGGAGGAAAAATCTAGGGAGATAAAATATATATCAGTGGTAGCTGGAGGTGGACATATAGACTGACTGTAAATAGGCATTAGGGAACTTTTTAGGGTGAAAGTATTCTAAATTGTTATTGATGATGGCTCACAGCTGTATAATTTTCTCAGAATCACTTAACTACAGTTATGATGGGTGAATTTTACGGTATGTAAATTATAACTCACTAAAGCTGTTAAACAAGGTAAGGGAAGGAGGTAGTGAAGCTTGTCCAGTCCATCCTATAGAAACTCTATTTCAGAGGAACCAAAGTGTTAAGAAAAATATCATCTCTAAAAATGTTCTACCTAATAAATACAAAACAATGACAATATTATAAAATAGTAATTTTATAGCCCTTAATGAAAAGATGCATCACAGTTGATACTACAGCTATTCAAAGAAAGGCTGATGAGGAATTTATAATCAAGGAATCGGGCTGATGCTGCCTGGAGCCAAATGATCAATCTTAGAATCTCTAAAGACAATCAGACATTTTATGCCACTTGATAATGTGCAGTAAGTATACAGCACCAATTATCAAGGGTTCTTGCTAAATAGCAAAATAAAATGACTCAATCTAATCAAAATTCTAGGTCTAATTACCAGCTTATGTAATACGAGTGATAAACAAGCAAAACGAAACTTTAAGGAAGCAATCAGCCAAACTGTTGATTTTTCTCACAAAGTCACAGCATTAAAAAACAAGAAAAGTGGAGAATGCAACTATAGAAAAAAAGAAACTAAAGAGATAAATAACCATATATATAATGTATGAGCCCCATCTTGACTAGATCCTTCTCTTCTTTTTTGCAATCAGAGCATGTTAATTATGCTGAGTGTTGGGTTACACTGTAACAACTTCATACATGCATGTACCATAATCTGATCCTATCTACTATTTCCTTCTCTTACCCTACTCTGATCCTCTTCTCTAATAGTCTCCCATCTACTTTCATGATGTCTTTTTTACCTTAGATTCCACATATTAGAAAAAACGTAATACTTATCTTTCTGAATCTGACTTATTTCACTTAACATGATAATCTCTACTTCCTTGATCCAGATTTTAAAAAAACAACTGTAAAAAAGATATTTTTCAGACAGCTGGACAACTCTGAATAATAGCTATTTGATTTTATTAAGGAATTGATGATTTTGTTAGATGTGATACAAGCATAGTCATTATAATATTTATAAAGATTCTATGTCTTGAAGATATTGACAGTTCTCCCAACAATTTTTAAATGGCCAGGTGAACATGTAATGAGATTAACAAAATGTAAGAATTTATTGAAGCTAGGTAATAGCTACATGAGCTTCATTATTCCACTCCCCCCAGTGTTAGTGAATGTTTAATTTTACATATTAGAACAGATTAGGGGACAAAGAAAGATTATAAAATAGGGAGGGATAAGCAAAAGAAAAAAGCTCAAAAGAAAAAAGCTCAAAGCTAGTGTGTTGGTTTGGGGCGGCTTATTTTGCAAGGGGAACAACATAATACAGGACAC
>NW_004955464.1:10245032-10248024 GCF_000276665.1 Chinchilla lanigera | reverse complement strand
CTCAGTTCAGCTGGGGGTTATAAGTTGACCACCAGTTATCAATCCACCACAGCTAGTCTTGGGACAAGGACAGAGGTACAAATCACCAGAGGATAAATAATACATAAAGCCAAGTATTTGGAGAGTATTATTTAAGCAGAGAGCAAAAGTGAAGTAAAAAGGGATCTGAGAGGCTATTTCACATGTGGCTAGCATGTTTGAGATCCTAGATTTGACCCCTAGCATAACAGAGATGGTGAAAACATGACAAATGAGAAGGATATCACAGAAATGGAAAAGTGGATGAGTATACAGACCCAATAGAAAAACTGAAATAGAAAACCAGAGAAGAAAATTTCCAATTAATAATAGTTATTAAGTACTCACACAGGCCTAAAATTTCAAATCAAATAGGAACAAAAGTATTATTTTTAATAGAAGAATTTCCAAATCAGTAAAATTATTATTCTTTTTCTAAGATACGTAATTTTTCAGGAAATGAACAGGAAATATGAAAACCTATACACCCACTGTCACCAAACTGTCACCTATCTCGTCCTCCACAGTGGATAATACAATTGCTAGAACACCTCTAAAATAACAAGATACTGACACATGCCATAGCATTCCCTAGAGAAGTCCTAAACTATAACTCTGTGAAGATACACTATGGGCTGGCCTGTTTCCTTCTATACTCAGATTCTAGCATGGTGCCAGGTTCCATGTTTCTTCTGCAGTTCTACACTCTGGTGGTGTGAGGAGTGGGGTTAGTGTGTATGGCACAGTTGCCGGTGAAGATAGCCAATGCTGTTTGCTTTCTGGACCAGTTATATATTAGACCAATCCTGAGATCCTAATTATAAGGACAAATCCCCAGTACTTGAATAACTTTTTCAAGAATAAACTTTTACATAGCTGTTCTCACAAGCAGTTATATTTTTTTCTATGCCTAGTTCTGTACTTTGAAGAATTTACTTGTATCTACAACTTTGAAAGAATTTATTAACATAATGAATGCAATACACAATGTAAAGGCATGTATATTTTAAGCTACCATCATTCTGATCTTTTATTGTTCACCTCTTGATTTACACTTCACTGAGGTTAAAGATGTTTGCTGTGCAAAGTTCACCCTACCATTCCCCTTTGACCAGTAAAAAGTTTAGATAATTCTTCCTTTCTCTTCCAGAAAAAACAAAATATAAAGAGGCGTAATTCTCAGCCCCTGTGCAGCCAAATAAATTTATTATTTTAGGTCTATTCTTACATTCTAAAAAAGTGTAGAAGCAGTCCCAGCTCAAGATTTTTGAAATTCTATTGAACCTTTTAAGCTTTTCTTTAACCCAAGAGGTGTAAAGAACATAAAGTATAAATTCTAAAATGTCTTAGGATCAGAAATTTAAAAGTTACTTGTGCTAATATTGTCTGCACTTTATTTCATGCCTATATATTGTACTCTGAGTAACTACTATGAAGATAACAATGTGCAATATATTAATTATTATTATTCTATTAGTCGGATTTGAAAATGTTTTATTTCTATTTTTTTCTTCTTCTCTTTAACATAAAAAAAAGAAATTAAAAAGTTAAAAACTTACATTCAAGTTGTGCAACCACATCTCCAGGGTCTACTGCTTCAGGGAACACCTGTAGTGGGGGCAGACAGGGAGAATCAGGATGGGGAAGGCAGTAAAAGAACAAGACACATAAGCCAATCTTTGCCTTCTCCCTCTTCACTACAAAATACCATTCCTTTCCCAACCAAAGAAACCTTTGACATCAGTAAGAACTCTCAATTCCTTTCTGCCGGCCATGCTTTCTATGAAAGAGTTTATAAACACATTTTACAGCTGGCTCTGCCTCCCTCTCAAACTTTATCTGCTAGCACTTTGTTACCAAGACCATATCAGCCTTGTTGGTGTTCCTCCAACTCAGCAAGCTTATTCCCAACAAGAAGTCTTTATGTTTGCTATACCTCTGCTTAGAGTGGTTTTCCTTTAGACCAAAGACGACATACCTTTTAGAGACCAAGTGCCAAACTATAACCCAAAACCCACTTAAGTATCGCAAAGTACCAATGCTGCAATTCAACCTAAATACTGAGGTTTAGTTTAGAAAAGCAACTCATGATTGACATCTTTTGTCTTAAAGGAAAAACAACACAAGTGCCATAGGTTCACCACCACTGCTTTAGACCTTCGAGTGACTGATACAATCTCATAAATTAGGCTCATTTTCAATGTTAGTACCATCTCTGACCACTCTTTAAAACAGATAATTCTCCTCAGCTCCTTCTTTTCATATACTCATTAATCTCCAAAAGGAGAGGAATTTGCCTACTTTACCATCTAAAAAAATAGAAATGAAACCTACTTTACCATCTATCCCCAAGGCCTAGCCTAGCCTATGGGTTAAAAGCAGGTACTGGGTAACTATTTGTGCAGAGAAGTCTTCCTCTACAAGGAAGGGAGAGAGGGAGGGGAAAGAAAGGAAAGGAAGGGGAGCGAAGGAAAGACAAAAGGAAAGGAGTGAGGAAGGGCAAAATACAATTGGTAATTACCAAAAGCAATAGTTTTAGGGAAAACAAACAAAAGAAATTTACAGAAATACCACAAGATAGTCCTAAGTAAAACGACAAACTCTTACTTATTATGACTTCTCTTTGTTTTTTGTGAAAATTATTATTCAGAATTCAAGCTGGATAAGTTTTACTACATAAAGCCCACTAAAACAGTTTTTAAAAAAGTTAATCCATCAAGGATAAAAGCACAACTGTTCTTTGTTAACATATTATATATGCATCTTCAAACTTCCAGATTTAAGGCACAACTTTCCTTTTGAATTAAATCAAAGTACAGAGTCAGCAATAGTAATTTGTATCATGGGATTTCATTAAAATAGGAAAACCAGTTTGATTTTGGTTTTTCCTACTTTTTTTTTTGTACCCGGAATCAAACTCATGACCTCACACTTGCCAAGCAGGCGCTTTGCCACTGAGCGATATCCCTAGCCC
>NW_004955464.1:10143390-10244932 GCF_000276665.1 Chinchilla lanigera | reverse complement strand
TTTTGGTTTTTCTCCGGTACCAGGAACCGAACTCACGACCTTGCGCTTGCCAGGCAGGCGCTTTGCCGCTGAGCTAAATCCCCAGCCCCCTGAACACACCTTTTCAAACACCATTCTGGCATTGAAGACCAGTGGAAAAGTGGCTGGGACACATTGTGTCTTTTTGTATTGGCCAAACACACAGATGCTAAGATAGATGTCCTCCTTGTCTTTCAGCACCACTCCTGGACAAGTTACCTGAAAGAAAATAAATAAATAGATATAACTGCTTTATAAGTTCCCTAAATTATCTTACTAAAGTGACTCATTATATGTTACATAAAACAGTAGTCTGATAACCTAATGAAAATACTCAAAAGCAAAATGATATTCTAGTGTTTACAGAGTCAAATGAACTGCCTTTATAGTTTTCATTCCTCTGAGAAATCTGTAACTTTCCATTTGGTTATTTGTGCCATATTTGAAGCTCCATACACTGGCTCTTGGGACAGACACAAATAGTTTTAAACAGTCAGCCTAAGGCTCCCATTTTATAGTTAATAATGAAATAAAGTTATTCATGTCATTTAATCTCAAAGGATTCATACTCAACAAAAATAAAACAGTATACTAGAGGACCAAAAATGCTGATGAAAAGCACAAATCTGATCACAATTACCTTAAATAGTAATCCATACATACCCTTCCTCATCAAAAGCAATATGTTAACATTTCAAGGATAGTGAATTTGGAAGTTTCCAGCCCAATAAAGTAACTTTAAATATTAAATTGTATTCAATCACCATTATTATTTTTTTGAGACAAGGTCTTGTTTTGTAGTTCAAGCTGGCCCTAAACTCACTATGTAGCCACTATGTAGCAGGATGGCCTCAAACCCACCACAATCTTCCATCTCAGCTTCCTGAGTGTTGGAATTATAGGCATGCACCAGTATGCCTGGCTTATCATTATAACTGACAGAAAATACATTCAGAAAATATGGCGTTTCTAAATAATACATAGTACAATCTCTCCATATTCAATTGCTAGCAATCAACTATATCCTTAGCAGGATATTACAAGTTCCCTAAGATTTGAGTCCAATATAACAATATTACCAACAATTCAAACCCTAGTAGTACAGCCAATGAGTATTTTTATTGTTCTTTGAACACACATATTACTTTCTCATGAGTATAACTGGACCCCCAAGTTGCAGGAGCAAAACAAAATGGCAACGCTAAACCACAAAAGGCAAGGTGGGTGTAATCACCGTAACAGACAACACAGGCAAAGCAATGATCAGAATGGTTGGCTTACGGAGTTGGCTAATTAGGTATGGTGTTCCCAGAAGTCAAATAGATAGGAAGCCTACTAAATTTTAAAAAATAAACAAAAGTCTACCTGAAATCATAGTAACAGAGAACAACAGCCCCTCAACCAGTTCTCAATCTTGAGCCATTGTAGACTCAGAACCCCTTGAATGAAGGGGAGGCTGGGTTCCCTTGAGGGAGGACACCGGTACACTACCAAAAATTTATTCTATCAGTCTTTCTCCTATCATTCCCCAAAGGCACTTCCAGCCTTTTACTAGGGTAACCATACACTACAGTAACCATATACTAGCCTTCCAGCCTTTTACTAGGGTAACCATACACTACACTTAAGTAGATCCTAGAACAAGAGAAGACTCTGCCACAGGTCCAGACTGCTATTCAGGCTGCCCCGCCCCTTGGGCCATATGATCCAACAGATCCAATGGTACCTGAGGCATCAGCAACAGAAATGATCAGAAATATAGGGGACTACTGGACATTGGTTCTGAACTAATGCTGACTCCAAGAGACCTACAACATCATTACGGTCCTCCAGTAAGAGTAGGGGGTCTATGGAGGTCATGTGACCAATGAAGTGTTAGCCAAGGTCCAACTCATATTGGACCCCTAGGTTCCCAAATCTATCCTGTGGCCATTGCCGGTTATGGTTTAGATCAAGAACGTCCCTCCAACAGTTTCATGTGCTCAAAGATGGGGCTTTCGTTAGATGCTTTGGGAGTACTATAGCTGACTTGGTGTTGGGAGGTGAGATGGGCTGGAGATGGCTGTACTGGAGATATGACCGAGAAGGGTGTATTATATTCTTGTCACAGATTTTTCCCTTCTCTCTTTTTTTTTTTTTTTTTTTGGTTTTTCTCCGGTACCGAGAACTGAACTCACGACCTTGCACTTGCCAGGCAGGCGCTTTTGCCGCTGAGCTAAATCCCCAGCCCTCCCTTCTCTCTTGACTTCATGGCCACTATGACATGAGCAGCTTTCCTGTGACATATCTTTCCACCATGTTCTTTCTGCCTTGAAGTCAACAGATTATGAACTGAAAACAGCTAAAATAAACCTCTCATCCTTTAAGCTGTGGGTATAGGGCATTGTGTCTCAGCGATGAAGAAAGTAACTAAGACATTTCCTCAGTTCCAGAAAACACCATTGGGATAGATTTACTTAGTACCTGGCACTATCCCCAAGTGGTTCCCTAAATATCACAGTGAGGGCTATTATGGTGGTAAAGGCCAAATGGAGCCCATAGGAATTGCCTCTATCTGACAAAACAGTAAATCAAAAGTATCCCTGGAGAGATTGCAGAGCTTAGCGCCATCATCAAAGACATGAAAGATACAGTTTCTACCACATCTCCATTTAACTCTCCTATTTGGCCTGTGTAGAAGATACATGGATCTTGGAGAATGAAGGGAGATTAAAATAATCAAGTGGTGACTCCAATTGTTGCAGCTACAACAGATGTGGTTTCCTTGCTTGAGCAGATTAACACATCTCCTGACAGCTGCAATATAGTTAATGATTTGGCAAATGCCTTTTTCTCCATACCTCACCAGAAGCAATCTGCTTTTAGCTGCCAAGGTCAGCAATGCACCTTCACTATCTTCTCTCAGGGGTATGTGCTACCTCCTTTCTCTTCCATGAAGTATCACTTGGGTCTGTTACATTTATGACCTTATGCAGATCAGGCCAAGCAAGCATGAGGTTATTAACCACCCTGGCCTTATTGGCAATGAATGTATGTGTCAGAATAGGGAAATAAATACAACTAAAATTCAAGGGCCTTCTACATCAGTAAAATTTCCAGCAATCCACCAGTATGGGACATGCAGATATCCCTTCTAAGGTAAAAGGTGAGTTGTTGCATCTGGCCCCTCCTATAACCGAAAAAATTGACATAAAACCCAGTGGGCCTATTTGGATTCTGGTGGCAACACATTCCTCCCCTTGGTGTGTTACTCTGGCCCATTTACCAAGTGACTTGGAAAGCTAGTTTTGAGTAGATCCCAGAACAAGAGAAGACTCTGCCACAAGTCCACACTGCTATTCAGGCTGCTTGCCCCTTGGGCCATATGATCCAACAGATCCAATGGTACCTGAGGCATCAGCAGCAGAAAAGGAGGCTATTTGGAGTTTCTGGCACGCTCCCACACATGAATCACAGCAGAAGCCCTTAAAATTTTAGAGCAAGGCCCACCACCATCTCCTTTCAACTATTCTCCCTTTGACAATAGCTCCTGGCCTCCTACTGAGTTTTAGTGGAAAGTGAACACCTGACCCTGGGATACCATGAATCCTGAACTGCCCATCATAAACTGGGTACCATCTGACTTACCAAGTCACAGATGCAACAGTCTGTCATCAAATGGAAGTGGTATATATGTGATCAGGCCCAACATGGTGCTGAAGACACAAGTTATATCAAGAACTAGGCCAAATGCCCATGCACTTACTCTTACTATACTGCCTTCCATCCTCGCACACACCTATGGCCTCAAGGCAAGTACTCTAGAATTGGAAGAGCAAAAGTAGATGAGGGCCTGATCCACAGATGGTTCTACGTATTATGCAGCATGAAAGAAAAGTGAACAGCTGCAGCACTGTCTTCTTTCTGGAACATTCCTTAAAGGCAGTGGTGACGGGAAATGTTCACAGTGGACAGAACTCTGACAGTGCAGCTGTTTGTACATTTTGCTTGCAAGAAAGAAATGACCAGATATGTGAGTATACACTAATTCATAAGCTGTAGCCAAGGTCTAGCTGGATGATCAGGGACTTGGAAGGAACATAATTGGAAAATTGGTGATAAAGACATTTAGGGAAGAGGTATGCGGATAGATCTCTTCACATGGGTGAAGGATATAAAGATATTTTTGCTTACCAAAAATGTAACCTCATAAGAAAAGAACTTTAGTAATCAAGTGAATAAGAGGTTAGTTCTGTGGGCAGCAGTCAACCTTTCCTCAGCCATACTGGCATTGCCCAATGTGCTCATAAACAAAGTGGTCATGGTAGCAGGGATGTAGTCATGGAGGTTATATATAAGCTCATCAATATAGACTTCCCCTCCCCAAGACTGACCTGGATACAGCCACTGCTGAATACCCAATCTGCCAGCAGCTGAGATCAGGAGTCCCTGATATGGTAGCATTCCTCAGAGTGATAACCCTGTCACCTGGTAGTAGGTTGATTATGTTGGGTCACTTCCATCATGGATAAGGCATGGAATCTTTACTGGAACAGACACTCCAGGTATAAATTTCCCTTTCCTATACATAATGCTTCTGCCAAAACTATCATCTATGGATTTACAGAATGCCTCTTTCACTATCATGGTGTTCCACACATTGCTTCTGACCAAAGAATACACTTCATGGCCAAAGAAATGTGAGAAGGGGCTCATAGTCATGGACTTCACCTGCCTCACCATGTTCCCCATCATCCAAAAGCAGGAGGATTTGATAGAATGGTGGAGTGGCCTTTTAAAGATGCAGTTACAGTACCAGCAACGTGGTAATACTTTGCAGGACTGGGACAGAGTTCTCCAGAAGACTCTTCTCTCATACTCAGCATTCACAGATCCAGGAATCAAGGAATCAGCCATGAGAAAGACACCATTCACCATAACCTCTAGTGACACACTAGTAAAACTTTTGCTTCCTGTTCTCGTGAACTTCTGCTCTTCTTCTCAGCATAGAAGTCTTAGCTCCACAGGGGCAAGGCTTCTACCAGGATGCATAGCAATTCCATTGAACTAGAAGCTAAGACTTCCCTCTAGCACTTCTGGGCTCCTCATGCCTGAGTTAACAAACTAAAAAGAGACTTAAAGTGTTGGTGAGGGGACTGATCCAGACCACCAAAGGGAAATTGAACTACTACTCCACAATGGTGGTAAGGAGGTATATGTTTGGGTGTAGGAGATCTCTTAGAACATCTAAGAGATGTTCAAATATTACCATTCTAGGGAGAGATTTAGTACTTTTCTGTTTGTGTACAAAACAGTTGTGTCATGTTAAGTTTAATTATGAACTTGCTGTTGCACTTGGAGATAAAATTGTCAAGATGACAAGGGATGGATCGTGACTATTATTCATGATAGATCAACCTGACTGGATTAAGAAATGCCTATCAGATTAATAAAGCACAATTCTGGGTATGTCTGTGGTGATGACTGTCATGTATGCCAGCAAACTGAGAAGGGGGAAGACCAACCCACTTCTGGGTGGCACCAACCAATACGCTTTACAGCCTGGATAGAAAAAACGGGGAGAAGAAGTCTGTACGTCTGCAAAGAGTTCCAGTTGGGTTGAGTGGATGCATATTTGGCTGTCATCACCATTGGCATCTATAACATTTTCTTTAGCCTTCTAATGCAGATTCATATCAGTGACCCTCCAATGAGGTTCCAGCCTTCGATCTTGGATTGATGCTTCATCCTTGACCCCTCTTGTTCTGTGGCTTCCATCTTCTTGGGCTGAGCAGCTGCTGGACCCTCTGGTTCTCCAGAGTACAGACTGCCACTATGGACTCTGCCATTGTGATCTTGTACCCCTGCCTAATAATCCCCTCATTATACATACACATCCTATGGATTTTATTCCTCTGGAGAACCCTAAGCAGTGCAATGGATAAGCAAAATGAAAACTGTATGTATATACACACAATGAAATAAAGCATTGAGATATGTCACAACAGGGGTAAATTTTTAAAACATTATGCAAACTGAAAGACATAAAAGGCTATATATTATATGACATGTTTATAGAAATGTTCAGATTGTCCAACATTTAGACATAAAAATGTGATTATTAGTATCCAAGGGCTGGCATGTGGGAAAAAATGAGAATGATGGTTAACGGGTATAGGATTTTCTTATAAAGTGATGTGGAATTAAATAGTGCAACAGTTGTACAACTTTGAGAATATACTGAAATTGTATATGTTTTAAAGGGTTATACTTTATGCCATGTGAATTATATTTCAATTTAAAAAGATAAGAATATGAGCAAATGTAAAATGATAAAAAACATACTGTGCAATCATACTCCTAAGAAAGATGGGCTATCTATCTTCATATAATACAAAGTAGACTTCAGAAAGAGAAAGACTGTCAATAATAACATAGAACATTTCTAATTGATAAAAAATTTGACAAAGACGTAACAATATTAAATGTGTAAGTGCCTAATTTTCCAGTCTCAGAGTAAATGAAGCAAAAAAACTGTGTAACTAAATTTAAGTACTTCCCTCTCAGTAACTGATTTTAAAGAGCCAAATTATCATCAAAGATGTAAACAACATTTAGTAATTTTACCTGATATTTACAATCACTCAACAGAAGGACACACATACTATTTCCAAATGTATATGAAAACACTAAGATAGGATGATACTGTGGGTCATGAAACAAGTCTCAATAAACATGAAAGGAATAAAATCATGCAAATTATACTATCTAACCACAATGGAATTAAACTAAAAATCAGTAATAGGAAAGGATCTGGAAAAATTTACCAGCTATTTGGAAATTAAACAACACAGTTCTAAATCATTCATGGGTCAAAAAAAAGTGGTAAGACAAACTAGAAAATAGTTCCAACTACATGAAAATTAAGGACATATCAGTAGGATGGGATATGATTAAGTCACTTCTAAAAGGTACACACACGGGGCTGGGATTTAGCTCAGCGGCACAGCGCCCTGCCTGGCAAACCAGGAGTTCTATTCCTGGTACCGGAAAAAAAACCAAAAACCAAAAAATAAATAAATAAATGAATAAATAAAAGGTACACACACTATGATCAAAAAATATGGTGAACTTGTTTAAAAAAATTACAGTATAGGCCACATTGTTATAATCTTCCTCAAAATACTCCCCTGGTTTCAAACACATACATCGCATCATTCCTGACACCTTCTGAACCAGTTTTCAAAGTCCTTTTTAGTACCTGTCTTTAGTTGCACTGTTGTGGCCTTGATGACCTGAATCAATTCAAAATATTTACCTTCCATGGTCATTTTGTCTTTGGGGAACAGCCAGAGGTCATACGGTGCCAGTTCCCATGATTAAAGTGGATAGGGTACACATCAGATTTTTTTCACAAGCTTGCCTTTCCATTGGGCGGAACTTGGCAGCAGCATTCATTATTCCAGATCTACTTCAGAAAGTGGCAAGAACATTGGGATGTAAATGAAGCAAGGGGGAATATTTTTCAGGGGATTAATGGCAAAGTGTCCTTTACTGTAATTTTTATTTAAATACATACCATATTGTTTGGTTAGCCCTTATATTATAGCATTTGATCTTTGAAATTCCCTTCAATTATTTTTCTGCAGGAAGACAACTGGCAAATGTAAGCCCTATTCATGATAAAAGCTCTCAGAAAACTAAGATCTGAAGGAAATGTCCTTAACTTAAAATTAAAGAATACTTTTAAGAAAGCCTAAAGTACCAAACATACTTAAGGTTGAATGATTGAATGCCTCGCCCTTAACATCAGCAAAAAGTTAAGGATATCCACTCTCAATACTTCTGTGTCACAATGCACTCTGAGTTCTACTTAGTGTAAAATGACAAGAGAAAGATGTATTGAAATTAAGAAAAAAGCATATGGATTGAAAAGGCAAAAGTACAACAGTATGTTCAGACAACATAATTGTACCCTACTACAAATATGTTACTTATAATGAAGGTTACTGAAGTCACAGGACATCAGATAAATAAACAAAATCAATTTTATTTCTACATAATGGCAACAACACTTAAATTTTTAAAATTCTATTTATAATAGCATCAAAACATGAACTACTAATATATAAAGCACATGTTTACTGAAAACTATAAACATCAATAAAAATAAAGATCTAAATAAGAGAAACATGTATCAGGTTAATGGACTAAAAGATTCAATATTGTTAAGACACCAATCTTCCCAAAATTGAACTATAATCTCAAAGTCGTCAAGGCACCAAAGAAAGTAACAAAACTGACATTAGCTAAATTCACTTCAAATAAAAATACAGTAACTTGCACAATCTGAAAACAATTTTAGAAGCAATATTTATAATCCTTTATCTAGTAAGAGTAAGAAAAAAAATCACAAAGATGACAAAATATGAAATCATAAGAAATAAAAATGAAAAAAGAATTGCTAAAGAGTTTACGAGACTAAAGGAGAATCTTGAAAAATCTCAATAAAGAAAAACAAAAATTTAGATGAATATGTAAATGAGAATTTAATAATGAAGAAGTCTCCATGATTGAAATAAAAAACAAAAATATTACATACATGCACATATGCACGTGTATGCACACACACACACACACAAGAATTTAAGAAACACAGAAAATACATAAAATTTCCAACATATATCTAATGGCACTGTCAGGAGAAAAGATAAGAGAACAGCAGAAACAATATTCAACGATATTATAACCAAGGATTTTCCAGAGCTAAAGAAACCCATGAATTCTCAGAGGGAAAATATACACCCAGTCCAAAAAGTGAAAAAACAAATAAATTTACAACTGTATACATCATAGTGTAGTGAAATACATCAAAGATAAAGTAAAAATACATAATCATAGCAAAGATTCTAATGTTTTCCTTAAAAATGGTAGATCATGTAGACAAAAATTTAAGATGGGATGTAAAGTATTTCAGAGTAAACAAGCTTGATGTGATAAGACAGAACAAATGAGATTATATATTATTTTCAAGTAAATTACATTTCATAACAGTTGGATAAATACAAAGACACAAAGGAAATAAAAATAATCAGGATAATTCATAACTGTTCATAACTGTGATGGTTAATTTTACAAATCAATTTACAATTAAAGGATACTCCCCTGATAAAATATTGGTGGGTGTGTCTGTGAGGGTGTTCCCCTAAGAGGTTACTATATGGCTCACTAGACTGAGTGAAGATCTGCCTTTACCAATGCAGACAAGCATTATCTAATCTGTTAGCATCAGGATAGAACAAAAAGGCAGAAGGGCTACCTTGCTGTTTTTAAGCTATGTCATTCAATGTACACCCTTGCACAACTTCAAGTTCTCTGGTTTTCAGAATCTCAGATTTAAACAATTGGCTCTGCTGGCTGTCAGACCATTGGACTCAGACTAAATTACACCACCAACTTTTCTGGTCCTCCAGCTTACAGCTTGCTGTGAGACTACCCAGCCTCCATAATCAAGTGTGCCAATTTTTATAATAAATTCCCCTATGTATCTATCTTTCTATTGGTTCTGTTACTCTGGATCCAATTACTCCAATGCAGTTAATTAAATTAATCAAAATGCCGTAATAAAAGATAGTAGATATACACATGTGTCTATATAAATGGAAGGTAAAGTGGGAAGACATTTACACATAAGTAAACTCTATGCATTTGTATATTAAAATAAACTCTTAAAAATAACTCATAAGCTATAGTAGAACTCCCAAGAAAAAGTATGAACTATATGGTAGCAAAAAATTTTAAATCAATATTATCAAAACTTCTGAGTTGATAATTAAACAGAACTTGGAAGTAACCCAGTAACTTCATGCAGATATTACAGTGAAAAATATTGAGAAATGCAGTGGGTTGATAAATATAAAACAGAATAGCAACTTGCGAAAAGGAAGAGCAAGCAGGATTTTTTAGGAAGAGAAGTACAAGAGGCTTCATCTTCATCTGTAATATTTTATTTCTTAAGCTGATAGGCAGGTATATGAGCATCCATTATGCTACTCATAATTTTTGTTGTTTACATATCTGACATATTTTAAAATAAACATTTTGAGAATAAGTAAATAAAACTAACAGTATATGACTCAAAAAACTAAAATCATATATATGAGCACAAACAAAAACATATAAATAAAAAACTGACCAGTCAAATTCAGCAAAAGAGGGTTATAATTATACATCCTGACTAAAAAGAATTAGCACAGGAATGAAAAGAGTTCAACATCAAAAAATGTGTCAATTTTTTACAGACTATGAGAGCACTATCATACGATAATTTCATTAGATTGAAAAAACATTTAAAATAACTCAAGATATTTTTTAAATTAGAAATAAAAGGGTACTATATTAACTCAATAAGTGACAGCTCTATAACCAATATTAATATTAGAATAAAGTACACATAAAATTGTAAGAGTTTAAAATAAATGGGCCATTATCAGCAATTTCATAAGATTCACTGTAATTTTACTAAGGGAACTTCAGAAGCATACCTGGAAATCAGAAAAAAAAAAATGTTTATTATTATCTCTATTATTTAACATTTTATAGAAGATCTACCCAACAACATAAGTAAGGATGGGGAGGGCAAAAAAATTACACAGGAGAAGCCAAATCAGTCTTATCTGAAGAAAATAAGGTTTTCCACATAAAAATCCAAGTTAACTATTAGAACTGATAAGACATGTCAGCAATGCAACTGTATACAAAATTAAAATACAAAATGTGCAACAGTAATGCAAACAAAAGTCTTCATGAGAGCAAAATTTGTAATATCCTTAAACTGGAAACAATGAAAATGTCCATCAATAATAGAAGGGATAAATAAAAGATGGTAGATTTATGAAAGGCAGTTAAAATTATTCTTGCCTCACAAACTCATGTGAATGAATTTTTACAAAGTTAGACATAACAGAGTTTACAATGAAAAGATAAACACATACAGATACATACATACATACATACATACAATGAGCTAGATTTCAAAAGTTCACATTATATTGTGATTGAAGGAAGAAGAGAAAGGAAGCAGGTAGCATAGCTGAAAGACAGAAAGCCCAACGGGGCCTGGTGCTGATAATGTTCTAATTACTGGTTATTATACAGTTAAGATTTGTACACTGCTTGAATACATGTTACAGCCCCAGAAAACATTAAAAAATCAATAGTATCTGATTTTCCAATTAAAATAAAGGCTTAAAAATATATAAATATTCTTTACCAGCAATAGAAGTTTAACAATAAAAAACATTACTAAAGAGACCAAAAAATGAAAATATAAGCTTCATTGGAAGTTATCATTACATACATAAGCAATTGAGATTTAATATCCAAAATATATGTAAGAAAAAAATTTCCTATATTCTTCAAGAACAGAAGGCTATGAAGTGGCTACTCACAGAAAATGACCTTTGGAAGTTACAGGGCCAATCCAAACCAAATCGAGAGCCAGGAGAAACTAGAAAAGGATTGGAAGGATTCTTCCCAACAGCCTTCCCTGTGTGGCTCTATCTCTTTCTCTCTACCTCCCAGCTACCTTGAGGTGAGGAACTTCCTCCGTCTTGCCCTTCTGTAGTGATGTTTCTGCCTCACAGGCCTAAAAGCAATGGCGCTGTCCAATCAAGGACTGAAACCCTTGAGGCTGTGAGCCAAAATACATCTTTTTCTTTTGAAAAATTGACTTTCTCAGGTATTTTGTCACCATGACAGTCAATTAACATAGTTTCCCTTCTAAAAGATTCAAAACCTTTTACAACAAACATTTTGCAACTTACCTACACACCTAACTAAAAAATAGATTAACATCCTAACCAAAAGAAAAACAGAAATTTATAATAAAATATATTTCTACACATAAGTGCTCAGGCAGGACTAAGCTGGAAAATATATTTGCATCTATACAGAATCTATGTAAAATTTAGAATTTCAAATGTGGGATGACAGGTATCACATACGGGCAACTCACATATCACAAGCATTGCTGCCAACTGAGCCAGAATTTCCAAAAAGGTAAACTCTTAGCAGAGTTTCAAATAAAACAAAATACACTCTTTCTTCAATTTACGTGGCAATTTCTGAAAATTTTATTGTATTTCAAAACCTTTCCAAAAAAGACTTGTGTTTACACATAAAACAGGGCTAGATCATAATTAAATATCATTATTGGTCTCTAATAACTACAAACAAGTTTTTATCTACATATAATAGTCCCCCTCATTTGTGGTTTCACTTTCTGTATTTTCAGTTAAGCACAGTCAATCAGCCCAAAAATACTAAATGAAAAATTCCGGAAATAAACAATTCATAAGCTTTAAATTACATTCCACACCGTCATGTCTCCAGCTGGAAACAGAACTCATCCCTCTGCCCAGAGAATCCAGGCTGTGTACACTACCCACACCAGTCACTTAGTAGCCAACTTGGTTAACAGATTGACTGTGAAAGGTATAGCAGTGCTTATGTTCAAGTAACTGCCACTTTACTTAACAATGTTCCAAAGTTCAAGAGTAAGGATGCTGGTAATTCAAATTTGTCAAAGAGAAGCCAAAGTATTTCCTTTAAGTGAAAAGATGAAAGTTCTTGACTTGCGAGAAAAACATAGTATATGCTGAGGTCACTAAAATGTATGGTAAGAATGAATCTTCCATCCATGAAACTGAAAAAGAAATTAATGCTTAATTAATATTGAAAAGGCACTCAATTGTAGGGTTGATAAGAGCTGTATTTTCAGTATCTACTGGAGGTGTACTGATAAGAGGGTACTACTGTATTCAATGGCAAATCAAGTCAGAAGGGATCTTAAACAATTAATTTCAATGGGACCATTACCAATCACCATGACAATGGTGGCCCAATAAATGTAAATGCTCCATAAAAACTGTACCCATCCCGCAGAACAGCTAAAGCATGGATACTAGAAGATATGTACAAATGTATTCATTGGAAAATTGTAAAATAAAAAGATAGAAACTACTGGTATTTAAAAGTTCACATGGGAACAAATATTAAATAACTGCCAAATAAATACACAGCATTATATAGTAATTAAGGAAATGATTCTGCAAGAATCAACACGGACAAATCTCAAACACAAGCAGAAAAAGCCTGTAGAAAGGTACACATAGTACAGTACTAATTTTGCAAAAAATTTTAAATGAACAAAATAATAGGATAAGTGACATATAAACATACACACATATGCAGTAAACTTATAAAAACTCTAATGGAAACATATACTCCAGCTTCAGGATATCGGTTACCTTAACTTAAGAAAGGGATAGGGGAAAATAAGGTCAGTGAAAAGGACAAAGGATGCCTTACCTATATTTGTAACATTTTATTTCTTAAAAACAACTCTCTAGAGCAAATGTGAAATACATCATTGTTAAATGGCGGGGGGGGGGCATATGGATTCAGTAATTTTCTGTAAGGATGAAGTATTTTATAATGAAATTTTTTGGATAAATTTATCACCAAGGGTAGCATGACTAAGACTGAGATACTATTCCACAGTAACTGAATAAGAATCACAAAGATATCCTGTAACCCCAGCACTCAGGAGGCTGAGGCAGGAGGATCACTGCAAATTCCAGGTCAGCCTGGGCTACAAAGTGAGTTCAAGGCCAGCCTGAACTGCAGATCAAGACCTTGTCTCAAAAAGAAAAGAATCACATAGATAATCAAGAGTTCAGATGAATAGTGACTGAAAAACAACCAGCTCTGTTTTCCCCAATGTTATCATTAATACGAGTTAGGTAAATGAAGTTAAGTGACTATAGAGGAGAAAAACTGGTAATTATATACAATTAACCACAAACTTACACTATTATGGGAAAAACAAGTGGCCAGTTTCATTGTATAGGCATAGGCCTTACTCTAGTTTCTTTGTTTTTTCCCAAATAATCCCATTAAAATTTAAATACAGTGCTAAATAAAAAGAAAGTAGAGAGATGAAGCAGCAAAAATACTTTCTATCAAAGATATTTCAAATTAAAAGTAAAAAAAAAAATAAAAGTATAAGTGTTGGAAACTAATTCTTTGATGCACTTTCAAAAAAATTCCCCAAAGAGTCACTGAAAAAAGCCACCCTTTCCTCCCAACATTACATTTTCTCTGTAGTTCTGTTGAATAACATAAAGTGTTGCGTGACACATCCACACCATTCATGCTTACTATGATTCTGCTCTCATATAGTTACGGTACTACATACATGACAGTAGCACTAGTATTACAAGATTGCAGCAAAAAGTAAACATGTAAAAGACAGAGTAAAATAGGATGCCACTTTCAACAGAGAGTAGAGTCCAAACATTTAGTTTCCAATTTATGAAAGTTGGGAAAAAATTAAATTTTACCACAACAGTAAAAAAACCGTGCAATAACATGATTTATGATATATAAATCACACCAAACACAATGTATGATATTCTATATCTAAACCTGGTCTCTTCAAAAAGTAACGTCTACCTATAAAAAGATTATTACAAGAATGAATGTGCATGGTGGTTTTATGTATAACAATCATACTGCTGCAGAAACAACTCAACCATCAAGCAAACAACAAATGGCATCAAACTAAAAGGCTTCTGCACAACAAATAAAGAAATCAAGAGAGTAAGGAGACACCCTATAGAATGGAAAAAAAATTTCAAAACATGTATCTGATAAGGGGTTAATATTCAAAATATATAAAAATAAAAAGAACTCAATAGCAAGAAAACAACCAAACAAAAAATTAATGTTAAAATAGATAAAGGACCTGAATAGACATTTCTCAAAAGAAGACTTACAAATGGCCAATAAACATATGGAAAAGTTATTCCCATCTCTAATTGTCAGGTAAATCCAAATCAAAACTATAATAAAGTATCACCTCAAGTACGTTAGAATGGCTATTATCAAAAAGACAAAAGATGGTAGTGGTACCTTGGTTGACAAACTTAATTTGTTCTGCAGTTTTGGAAAAGATGACTACCTTTGTGTTTGTGTGAGAAAGATGGCTGCAGTTGTGTTTATCTCCTGATGCAGAGTTTGCAAATGAAAACAAAATTTTGCCAAATGCTTCTGTTGCGCACCAAATTGCAAACAAAAGCATTCGTGAATGCAGGCAACACTGTATTGGTTAGTGAAGGTGAAGAGGAAAAACCCTTGTACTAGATCCACTATGATCTTATAATCCTACTTCTGGGGATATAGCCAAATGAAAGAAAGTAAGTATGCGGAAAATATATGTTCCCATGTTCACCACAGCGTTATTCCCAACAGCCAACCTGTATCCATCAATGAATGATTTTTTAAATCTAATATACTGCACATTTGGGGACTAGTATACTACTCAACCTTAAAAAATATTAAAATTTGTAATTTGCAACAACGTACATGATCTCGGAGGACATTATGTTACGGTACATAAGCCAGACACAAAAAGGCAAATTCTTCATGATCTCATAAGTAGAATCCAAAAAAGTCAAACTCAAACTAGCATAGATTAGGACAGTGTTTGCCAGGGGCTGAAGAGTAGGGTGGGGAATGTGGAGATGGTGGTTAAAGGGTACCACACTTCAGTAAGGATGAATACAATCTAGAGGTGTAATATACTGCACAGTGATTACAGTTCACAATAGTATGCTAGAAAATCCCTGAGACAGACCTTAAATGCTTTCACCACCAAAGAAAAATGTGACATAATGTATATGTGAATTATCTTGATTTAATCATTACACATTGTACAAACATTACTTGGTATATTGTGAATATATTTATCTGTCAGTAAAATTTTAAAAGGCAATAATGGCTAAGTATGTTGTGGTATGTACATGTAAGATACTACAACTCCACAATTTAAAGGAAGGAATAAACCATCAAAACACACAACAGCATGTTTGAATCTCAAAAACATGCTGAGCAAAAGAATCCTGGTACAAATTATTATAGATAATATGAAGTGCAAGTACTGGTAAACTAATCTCTAGCCATAGAAACCAGAAAAGTATTCCCTTCTGCACAGGATTTGAAAGGGGCACAAGGAAATTTTGTGGAGTGATGGACACATTCTAAATTCTGATCTTGGTTAAGATGACATGAATGTACGAATTTATAAAAATCCAATGGGGGAGCAATAATGAAACTGAAAAAAAGAATTCCTTTATATTAAAATGGTCTACAAAGAACTAAAAAAATGATCAAATGCAACATGTAAACCTTGATTAGATCTTGTTTGAAAAATTATCATTCACTCATTCTGTTACAACTGGGAAAATGTGAATTACACTAGATATTAAGCAATGATTACTATTTTAGGTGTGATAATGGTATTTGGTTATGGAGACTAACCTTGTTTTAGAAGGTGCATACCGAAGTACTCAGGAATAGAGTCAATAATTTAGTTTCAGATGTTCAGTAAAAACATTTTATGTATCAGCAAACATACAGATATAGATAAATCAAATTAATGTACATAGGTCATAGTGCACAAATATTCCCTAACCGATTCTTCCAGCTACTGTTTGAAAATTTTCATTTAAGAAGTCAGGAAGAAGGTTTCTCCAGGATATATTAAATAAAGAAAAAAAGCAAAGTACATAACAGTTTATAAAACATGAGTCCTATAGTGCAAAAAAAGAAAAAAGTAAAAAATTGGTGTGTGTGCAAAAGCAGTCTGTGTATGTATCTGATTATATTATGACCCATGAAAATGGTCACCTGGAATAGATGAGTTTAGTGAGAAATAGGTTTGAAGAGATGTAGCTTGGAAGTGAAACTTTTAAGCATTTCATTGTATACAGTTTTGATCTTTATGCCACGCAAATGTAAAAAAATAAATTAAATAAAAGGAAAATGAAAAAAATACTAAAATTATCTCTGGTCATAATTCCTCTGTTCAGCTAAAGCCAAATTAATTAAGACAGTCAACTTGCACAGTTGCTAATGGTCTTTTTTATTCCTCGTGAGTATGAGACATTTCAAAAGGGTTTCAGAAAACTTAGCATCTTGTTGCAGACCTGACCCCGAAATGGTTGTGCAATCTTCAATAAGTAATTTGGCTATAGTACACCTCCATTTTCTCACTTGTAAGAAGAAGCACCAAATACAATGACTTCTAGGATTTCTTAGAACGATAAAATTCTGTGACTCAAATGTCTACCAAAAAACCTAATTATTTCCACCTGCAGAATTTTCTTCAGCTTTGATGAATAACAAAGCTCCCTTACAGTTATTTACTTTTTGCAGTACAACTAATACTGAGGCTAAGATAATACAGAGGAATGAAATATGTTTCTGATTCTCAGCAGTAATCAGTTACAGCAGAATACTTCCTTTTAGGCAGTTTGTACAGCCAACACAAGGGAAGCAGCCGGCACTGTCAGCCTGTAAGGCACTGCACTTACTAGGCCACTAACCCCATTGGTTACAAAGGGAGGAAGAAGAGGCCAATAACCAAGTACTGAACTTGGAGTTTTACTAACTGCCTGTGAACAAGCCTGTAGAGCTTCATGCATTCTTTTGCTAAAATAATCGTCCTTTGCAAAAAAGTTGCTAAAAATGTAGTTTGGGATGCAAAGATATAAAGTTAGGGCTATCGAGTTTCTGGCTAAAATTTCTGTAGACTTGAACAGAAACCAAGAGTCGCACAAGCCTGTTTCCCCATCCTCACCTCATACAGTGCCCAGCCCTGTTTAATGAAGCTTCCCTTCTTTAAGACCTAAAACAGTTTTGGGACTTCCTGTAGGTTTGGGTTTGGTGTTGCAGCAGCTCCACTGAAAGTGAGGAAGGCTAGCTAGGAGGGAGAGGAATGCTATAATTCTGGGGTAAGTAGAAAGCAAAGCTTTGACTGCAAGGTGCACAGGAAGGAAAAGCAGAGGGCTCCTGGGGGCAGCACGCGGGCAACACGCAGAAGGGTGATCAGTACTTAAGCACCCTCTTGAGAAGGCTGAGACCAGAGGAGTTACAGAGGAAGGAGATGAAAGCAAGAGTTCTGGTTCCAAACTATTACCGTTCTGTCTGTACCTGCAGGGATAAATTGGGGTGCAAAGAGGCTCTGGAGGGGATTTCTAGAGCTTTTGTCTGAAGAGGAAACTAAAAGGATTCTCTAAAGAATGCCGGGGAATCAATCCAAGGCCCCTTGGAAGGACCTTTTGCAATCAATCAACCAGATGGTTTTCTCAGAGCCTGAAGAGGTCTCGGCTGGGGCTGGATTTCCACAGGAGCTGGGCCAAGGTCCTCTTACACAAGTTTGTAGAGTGGATGGCTTTGGGAGTTTGGAGAATGAGGAATTTCCTTCTAAATGCTCAGGGGGCCCTTCTGAGAATGACAAGAAGGTTCACTCTCTTAGCCCGGAGAATTGGGGACCAGAGGTGGCTGAAGTGATTTCTGAGGAGTTAGACGCGTTTCTCCTAGGAGGCCCTGGGAGGAAACGAAAAGGTACTTCGAGCCAGGACACAACATTTCAGTTGCTGGGGGTGAAGACTGAATTACTGTAAACCCTTCACTAACGGGAATCTTGGAATCTGGTCAGAAAATGTGTGCCTGGAGCCGCGGGGAGGAAATCCACACATTCACGACCGAGAGTGGGACTGGTGTAACTCACCAAGAGACCAGGGGACAGGAAGAGGAACTTAAAGAGACACCACCGCCTCCAACTCACAGGAAAGTTGGAAGTTACTTGAAAATAACTTGAAAGCATCAAAACTAGAAGTTGGGATGCAGCTAGGAGAGCTGAGTGGGTCCGGCCTCAGCGCCGTAGGAGCGGGAAGGCGCTCCCGACTTTAAGGTGGGGAAGAAAAGCTGCCCCGGAGGCAGAACTCCTCAAGACGAGCCGGAGGGTGAAGGAAGTTTTAAAGAATCCCGGGCTCCCGGAGGTGACCGGAGGAAGGCGTTCCTGGGACTCTTTTCCCGGGCCGGACCGATACTCACAGAGCGGATCTCCAGCGCCAGGGCGCATTGCAGCGCCTTCACCTTCGGCATCCGCGCGAGGTGGGGCGGCGGGGAGGGACCCCGGCCACCGGCCCGAAAGAGGCGGGGAAACGCGGGGCGGGGCGGGGACGGGGAGGTGGCGAGGTGACGGTGGTGGCAGCTGTGGCCCCCAGGCCGGGGCCCGCGGTCCAGCCTGGGTCCCCGGAGAAGCAGCTGAACGCGGGGCGCTGACTCGTTGTCATGACAGCCTGTAGGGGCGGGGCCGGAAGAGAGGCATGGCGGGAAGCGCCCGAACTGTGCGCGAGGGCTGCAGGCAGGGGGCGGGGCTCAGCGTTCGCGGGCGGGGCTTCAAAAGGGGCGGGGCGCTGGGCGATCCTCTTATGACGTCACTCTGTGAGCCCAAAGCAGGAGGAAAGAGAACGGCTCTTCAGTGCGGGTGCTGTACGCAGGGCGGGGAGCTGGACTCGAGCTGAGTTCCAGTGGCAATGCTAACTTGAGCCAGTGTCGTCCCTCTGTGGCCTCAGTTTTTCCAGCTGTATAGTATGAATAATAATTATTATTATCGAATTTCACGGTACAGTTTATAAAACCAGCATGAAGAAACTAAGGATTAGAGATTTATCTAACGCAGGAGACAGGAATCTGAGAACTCTGGAGTAAAACCCCAGTTGCCTGCATGGGAAGAGGAGTTTGAATCATCATGATCTTAGTTCCGTGATCTCTGTGTTAGTGTGGTCCCCCTTCCCTCAGGGTTCCTATGTAATTCACCCAGTGCAGATTGCTTAAGTTGGACAGTCAATGAGGGGCCAACCATAAATCCAGTTGGGAAGGGTCTAGCCATCAAAGATAAAAAACCACCAGAGAGATTACCCAATCCAATCTTGTTAAAATCATTTCTATTGCAAAATACGTACACAGAAGTGTGTGAAGTGCCCCCATCTTAATAAAGAACAATGCCTGTGCAACCAGCATCCAGTTACAAAATGGAACATTTGTAGTGCCTTGAAATCGGCCCATCTCATTGTGTTGCCTTGTTTGCTCTGAAAGCAGCAACTCCATTGACTTTTTTTAAAAAAACAAGGCTCCCTTTGCAATTAATAAATTAATTCAGTGGAGGTTGTTTGTTCTTTGTGGTACTGGAGATTGAATCCAGAGCCTCCACACTGAGTCTTCTTTTTCATTTTTTATTCTGAGACGGGGTCTCACTAAGTTGTTAAGTTGTTGTTATAGTTGATACATTGTGTTAACTTGGGGAGTCTAGAGGTTCGGCTAAGTGACTCAGCAGGGAGCCAGGGTGCTTACTTGTATTCATCCTGAGCCTGTGCAAGAGAAAGGCATACAAAGGGTGTGGGTGTAAAGGACCACCTCCACCCCCTTAGGGAGGGTAGTCTACATAAAGAAAGGAAATCAAAAAAGGACTGGCTGCTGGTTCTTCAGGGAAGTCCAGTCTTCATTTTCAGCTTGGTCATCTCCTGCCTTCTATGCAGACTGTTTGGCTTCCGCCTGGGATTCTTCAGCCTTCTGCTATAGGCTCTCCCACCTTCGTCGTAGATTCTTCAGCATTCCCTCACAGGCTCATCAGCCTCCTGATAAGGACTTGCATGGACACTGCAGTGAGCTCTAGGCCTGGGGCTGCGCTCTTCAATCTCCAGCGTGCAAACACCCCCTGCATGCTTCCTCATCCAACTCTGTGGCTAACCATTGTAAGACAAACTTATAATTTCTTATACATTTATATATCTTGTGTTATATCTGTTTCTCTAGTAAACGCTAACTGATAGAGTTGTCCAACCTGAGCTCAAACTTCCTACCCTCCTGCCTCAGCCTGTCAGAACACTGATTGTAGGCATAGGCCACCGCACCAAGATAATTGATTCAGTTGTGGACATTGTAGATATCTTTTTCTGGTTTCATCTGTTTATAAATTTTATCCAGGGTATACTTAATTAATAGAAATAACCTAACTTCAGTGTAAATCAAACCATTTATGTCTCATATTTATGTTTGTGCTTCTGGCATTTTAAGTCTCCCTAAGTCTAGGTGAAAAATATATTTCCTGTATTTTTTCTATAAACATCATAGTTTTGCCTTTCAGCTGCTGATATTGAATCCACCAAGATGTACTCTTTGTATATGATGTTAAATAACCCCAAATCCAGTTTTTTTTCCTCCCCTTTTCCTACTCACTTTCTCATCACAATACCTATTACCCACAGCTTAAAGGACGAGAGGTTTATTTTGGCTTATGCCTTCAGAAGTTTCAGTTCAGGGTTGGAAGGCTCTAAAGCAGAGTCAACGTGGTGGGAGGGCCTGCTGCACAAGAAGGCTGCTTCCATCATGGTGGCTAGGAAGCAGAGGGAAGGGAGGAATCAGGGGAGGAGATACACCCTTCCAAGTTGTGCCCCCAGTAACCCACCTCTAACCAGGCCTCTCTGCCTAACATAACACAGCTGCATCCACTGATGAGCGTGGCACCCACATAATCCCAAAGCCCCATGAAAAAGCCCTATGTCTGAGAGCATGAGAGTTCTGAGGGACAATGCAGGTCCAATCCACAAATATCCTCTAGAAGAAAAGCTGGAATTCTCACCACTACATTAAACAGTTTATGCTTCTCCTCGTTGATTTGAAGTCTCACCTTTATTGTATATTCAGTAGTCAACATTTTATCTTTGAGCTTTCTATTCTGTTTCTGTGCTCTATTTGTGAAGTCTTGCAACAGTGTCACACTGCTTTATTAGTATGGCTTCATAATGTCTTGTTTGGCAAGTTTCCTTGTTTATTATATAGTTTTAGCTATTTGTGATCCTTTATTGCTTTTTTAAAATTTTAGAATAATTTTATCAATTCCTCAAATTATCCAAACTATCCAGTTCAAAGTATCATCCAATCCAAGAGCAAGGAATATGTTTCTATTTATCAGATCATATTTTATATCTTTCATTAGAGTTTTTAAATTTTCTCCACAGAGATTTATTTAATTACTAGTTATTTGTTGTGGCTTGTATCTAGATGTCCCCCCCAAACCTCATGCAGAAATAGATGGGACTTTTCAGAGATGGCTGGATCTAGATTGTGCAATGCTGAGATTAAAGATGTGGTGCTGGGGTTAATTCATGGTGCAATGCTAGGATTAAGGGTGCCCCATCCAAAGGGTAGGTAGCATGGATATTGTCTTAGTTACTCTTCTCTCATTGTTGAAACAAAATACCTGATGCAAAGAATTAAGGAAAGAAAAGTTTATTTAGATTACAGTTCACGCAAGTTTCAGTCTATAATCAGCTGGCTCCAAGGCAGAGTGGCACATGGCAGAAGGCAAGGGTTCAAGGTGGCAGAAAACAGCAAAAGCAGCAAGAGCAAAAAAGGAGGAGCAGCAGAGAGTAAGCCTCTTTCCCTATCTTATACTTTATGCAAACTACCCACCCTAGGGCAGGTGTAGCACTCACACCCATAATCCCAATATTGGACCATGAATCAACCATAAACTCTAGAAGCCTGCCCCATGACTGCATGAGGCTTTGGGGAGACATCCAGGAACAAACCATAACAGATATGATATAAGGGACGCAAAGAGGGCTGCTGTCATTGCTTTCTGCTTTACTTCTTCACTACTTTGCTGCCTTTTGCCCACCATGAAATGTTTCTCCTCTGTGATGCCCCTCTGCCATGCCATCCTGCCCTGGAGCCAGGCAACTATGAAATGAAACCTCTACAAACTGTGAGCCAAATAAATCTTTCTTCCTTTATGTTTGGGCATTGGGTATTTTGTCTCAACAACAAGAAAAGTAACTAAGATAATGTTTAACTATAGTTCTTTTCCTTTATGTTATCAACATTAATTCCTTAATTTTTCCATATACTTACTAATTTGTTACTGCAATTGTACAGATATTTTATTTTTATAAGTTGATCTCGTAAATCTCTTAAACTCTTCATGTTTAGTTCAGTTTGTCCATTGTTCCATTATTACTATTGATATCCTCATAAAAATGATAACCACTGTACTGTTTTCTTATAACAAATCATCACAAATTCAATGGCTGAACATAAAAAAAACCTTAATTATCTTACTGTTCTGTAGGTCAGAAGTCTGACACAGTTCTAACTGGGCTGAAACCAGAGTCAGTTTCTTTCTGAAAGCTCTAAGGGAATCAATTTCCTTGTCTTTTTCACCTTGTGGAACCTCCAAGCATTCTTTAGATCACAATCTCAAAAATTACAAGTCAAGTCTATCACTGCATCATGCTGACTTCATTCCTACCTCCATCCTTTCCATTTAAGGACTCTGTGGATTACAGTGAGCAATCTAGATTAACAGCATACTGTTCCTATCTAAAGATCATCTGATTAGCAACAGTAATTCCATCTAGAACCTTTATTCTCCCTTTGCCATGTAAGTTATCATATAGTTACATGTAGGATGGGGATATCCTTGGGGGATTACTAAAAATTCATGAGTTAGTAATGCTATTCAAAGAGCAGAAAAAGCATTGATCAGCTTTGGATGAATTTAGGAACCAAGTCATTATAGTTCTTCATAAATAAAAAGAATTGAGCATTTTTTTCTGTGCATCCTTTTTCCAATGTTCTGTGACATTTTAATTTATTATTATTAAATATTTGTGTTACATAATAAATGCACCTATCATGAGGAATTGGTATATATGTATGTAAGTATATATATAAATATATGTATATATTTATATTATTTTTTATTTCTCCTTCCTCTTCCTCCTTGCTTCCCTGATCCTTAGCCCTTTCTATCTCCACAATCTGTCTCCCTGTTTCCTATCATCTCTCCTAAACTTTCCTATCCTATCATCTAAACTTTTTTTATGTTTTGGATTTCTCATATAAGAGACACCATGCGACATACAATCTTCTGCATCTAATTTGCTTTACTTAGCATTGTGAACTTAAAGTACATCCACTGTCCTATAAATGACTCAACTTTTCCCCTCTTCATGGTTGTCTGGACTATATCCCAGGGTAAGCAAAGAGATTTTGAGGAAAAATTTCTTTACGGAACCTTCCCATCCATAAACAAATAAGAATAAAGAATTACAATATTCATGGCTGCTAAAACTGTTATAGAGAAGCTGATGGGGAATGTTATACTTAGATCAGTCTAACAGTGTTCAAATATACTGATTGTAATATCACAGAGAGAGACAAGTGGAATTTCCCTTCTGAAGTGATGTTACTAGGAGTATATGATACTACCTTTTATGCAAAAAGTAAAAAACCTAGAATCTGACTAACCACTCAGCGAAATGCTGGATGATCTTAGGAATCACCTTGTGAGGTTTCTTATCTCAAAGATCACAGACTTGTGCTGCCTGTTGTCTATGTCTGAAAATAGTTGCCTCTTACATTTCTATTTTAATGCAAAAGGGCTAATCTGATACTAGTTATCCAATCATGAGTGGATGTGAAAGTGCTAACCCTGCTGTTTTAATATTAAATATTTTTAGCCTTAATACATATTAATGTATAGTTTGTTTGTGAAGATTAAAAGAGTAGCATGCCACATAGATGGTGCTTGAAGTTAATGTTGAATTAAATCTTTTTTGACAATAGTTTATGCTATCAAAAGCACTAAAAGCTCATAGTATTGAATATAACCACTTTTTAAAACTAAGTATCCAGTTTGGGAAATTCTAAATTAGAGAAATCAAAAAATGTTTCATTGAAGTGAATGTTGGGGTAAGGAAAGTATCAAATTATAAAAATCATTGAGAACTTTCTTCCTGACTGAAGTGTGAATTAAGTGCCTCTTCTCTGCATTCCCTTATTATCCCTATTGGGATCCCTTCAAGTATCTAAGCGAGAAAGATTTTGCTGTTAAATTCTTTTAAATATTCTGATTATTTCCCTTTGTAGACATGAGGAAAGATACTTTGAGATCACGTACTTGGTCTTTTCTCAGGATTGTAGGCTGCTAGTGGGCAATAATCATATCTTAGATTTTTAAAAATTAAATAGACAGTTTAGCAGGAAAAGGTGCCCAATTATGTGTTGGATTGCATTGAAGACCCCTCTTTCCAGGAATTTTGTACCTGTGGACCTCTTTCCTCTGGCAGAACTCAGCCCTTCCAATGAGACCAACTTGAGGCTAATATTACTTTTATCACTGGCCAGTGTTATAACCTGGGTTGTGATGTTTTAACTCTCTAAACCTTATCTCCATTTTTCCTGTGTATATAAACCATCCATAATTAGTGAAAAACTGTACTTAGCACATGATAGTGGCTTGATACAGACTCCATGGTAGCACATTTGTGTTCTTGCCTTTATATTCTCAGGTCAGGATTGTCTAAGATGGTTGTCTTTGGAGATCCTACCTGGTTTGAGTTGTTTGGCTCTCACCTATTTTTTTTTTAATTATTTGAGTTGGTCAGAGGCAGTATGCATAGACAAAACAAAACCACTGCTACTTCAGTCTAAATCCCCACCTATATATCATCCTTATTCTGTGTTAAGACTGGATTGAAGGTGTTCATTCTGCCATAGCATTTACACACTGACCTCACACAAAAATTCAGCTGATAGTTTCTGGGCTAAGGCATACAATATTGGTTGAAAATTTGCCTGTCCAGCAGTATTGTGAGTGGCACCACTATAATTAATGGTACCCAGGAAGATTTAGTGCAGGTAGCAAATAAAACACTGTTATAGGACTGTCTATGCATTCCTCTCATTTTATCCCCTATGAAGTTTTATGGGAAGTAAGTCCGATGAAAAATGTAAGCTCTTATCTTTCCCAGAAATCCTACCTCATTTGATGAATACTTTGAGGGAATGAACTACAATGTTTTTTCTTTTATGCAGTCTATTTTGCATTTATGAAATGAGTACAGTAACTCAGACTGTCTGCCCATGTGATCAGAAGTTCAAATGCATTTTTAAAAGTCTATATTATCTTTCATTCATGTTCAAATCTCCATAAGAGAATGCATTGCCAGCAAAGCCAGTACCTTTGTTAGTAATAAGACTATTAACAGTAATACCCATAGTAACGATTCCATGGCATTTATATTTCAGGTATTATTCATGTACATACGTCATATGTACATGAATGTGTACATACATATACCATACATATTGGTATACAGATACATTGGTATATACATACAAATATCATACATATTCATGTACATATATCATACATTATACATGTACATATATCATACATATATCAGGTACATACTGCATACCTCACACAACTCAAAAAGTATTTGTTTGCTTTTTAACAAATAAGGAAACAAAGTTAGGGTAAATTAACTTGCCAGAAGATAAAGATAGTACCTGGCATAACAGGAATTTAAAATGAAATATGTCCTACTTCAAAGACACTTCTTTTTGCTGTAAAATGATCCATCTCAACATTATGCATTATTTTAATATTATCAGTAACAAATCAATTCATTTAAGATTCAATACCATCAAGTAGTCATGATGACAAAAGTAACTGTTTAAACTGACGAGATGTTCTATATGTTTTGATCTTGCTTTTGACTAGAAATCTGTTTTTGAAAGCATGTTGCTGTTATTCAAGTTGATGACTCCTCTATATCTCAAAGCAGAAATACCTTTAAATCTAGTGTTAACTAGATTTCTTGATCAAAAAATATGGTATGGAATATTTAAAAGAAAGAAGACTTCAAATTTCTGCTACAGTTTATAATGAAAAGATAAATCAGGAATAACATTATAGTAAAAATGTTCTTGTATAGAACAATATAAATTGCACTCCTTGGAATATGTGTTTAGACTTAAACGTATTGTACAACTGTGTGTAGTAACACATACCCAGAAGAATTTTTTTTTGTAGTGGGAATTAAACTCAGGTCCTTGCACTTGCCAGGGCCCAACCTGCCCGGAAGAATTTTTGTTTCATTGATCTTGCATTCTTAAGTATAATCAATAATAATTGCACTGTCATTCATGTAGCTCTGCTTAAGAAACTGATAAGCCAATGGGGAATCATTTCTAAATTCTTATATAATATTCTTAGGGAAAATAGACTTATACTAAGCCAGCTTACTTTTGGAAAACAAAAGGTGGGAGTACAAAGTTAAAAGCCCTTGTCTGAGAATGTCTGCTGGCCTTTGGCATTACTTCCAACCTGGTAGAGGGGGTCCTGAGTCTCAATCCAATTTTATCCACACAAGGAAGGTAAGAACTCAGTGAAATTGTGCAGTGATCCCCAAGAGGCTATTAGCATGGCATCTACTGTAAGTCACATCCATCCTGGAGGAGAGTTTCAAACATTGTAATAGGGAGACCCTTCCCTAAGATGGGGTGATTGTATTTCCTTGAAAGTTGTGGAAAATAAAAGCTCTATTCACAAAAATCACCAGGCTGCACAGCTGTGAAGGACACAGACATAGTGGGCACAAGAGGAAGCAGCAGAGTTCAGTGTCTTGGAAGCCAACAGAAAAAATATTTTCAGGGATGAGTTGATGACCATCAGTGCTCCAATTCATTATGAGCTTGGTAAGTACTGAAAGTTCCCAGCAGATTTGGAAACTGGTCACAGGTGATCTTCAGCAGATGAATTTCAGTTTACAGATGAATCTATATGAATGTCGAGTAAGACTCAGAGACCACAAATGCAGAAGAAAGAGTACTCACAGACGGCTCTTACAAAGGACATAACCCAGGAAGGGGAGAGAGAGAGAGAGAGAGAAAGAGAAAGTGACACTCAAATATGGTTACTGACTGAACAAAGAGAAAGAGTAGAGAGTTAGAGAGAGGCTGCAACCAGGAATCAGGAAGATAATTATTGAAGTTATGTTTTGGAAGACTCAGGAGAGCCTGTGGTCAAGGGCACATGTAGAGAGGTTGATTTTGAACAGGAGGACTAGCACATCTTTGGAGCCTGAGGGAAGAAAGAGTCATACATATCAGAAAAGAGGGAGATTGCTTTGAAATGAAGATGCAGATGACGCAGAAAGGCTAGGAGAACTTGTTTTATAAAATGTAGCGATTTTAGTGCAAATGTGTCTGTCCTCTCTTTCTCCCTACATCAAATATTTCTTGAAGCCATGCTGCCAAGCATACTGGGTGCATAAAAGAACAAAGTCTTTGTCCTCCAGACAAAGCTTCCACTCTGGTGGGGATGGCATGGCTCCTCACCTGGCCTCCCCTCTCCATCCAACCACGAAGGCCTAGACCAGCAGATATTTAGGGTAGGGTTAGACAGATCTCCCTTTTCTCATAGTCTTTGAAGTCCTATTTCCTTTCAATCTTTCTTTATGATCTTGATTTCATTTTGTCAGTGCTGTACAGGAGAACATAGCTCACTGGGAGAACTGGGGAAGAGAAAAAGGACTCAAGCATACACCAGGTGGAAAAGAAATAAATTTCTATGTTAAAGTACATGACCTAATCCCTATTTGTTTCTAAAAATAATTTTAGGACTTTCACACAGATATAATCAAGGGAAAAAACCAGGAGAGCTTCCAGGCGTGGTAGTACACACATGTAATACCAGCTATTTGGGAGGCTGAGGCAGGAAGGTGGCAAATTTGAGGCCAACATACACAATTTAAAAAGATGCTCTCTCAAAAATTAATATAAAAAGGGCTAGGATTGTAGCTCAGAGCACTTTAAGTTCTGTCCCCAGCACCATACACACACACACACACACACACACACACACACATACCTAGTGTAGTAAAAAGATAGCCTAGTGTAGTAAAAAAAGAGGGTACCGGTGCTTTGTACAGTGTGGTGGGATGGATTCTGAAGTTGGTGTGTGGGAAGAAGAGGGGTCTGAGAATGCCTGTCAGGTGAGAGGGAGAAGTGAGGGATGGAAACATTGTGAGAACAAGCAAAACACACTGAGCTCCCCAAACAGTCATATCTAAATAGAAAAGGAAAATACACAATGAGCTGAAGCTAGAAAGTCAGGTGAGGGCCCTCTACTTTGTGGAGTTACTCTATGTAATTGTCAGTTTGTATATCAGGCTGGCCCAGCAGCCTGTGAGATCATAGAAGCCAGTGGGTAGATCTTGAACATTCTATTCCCACTGGTTGTGCTGGGATAGTGGGGTCCCCAGGTTTATTGGAACCTGAAGTTTATGTAATTTGGAAAGTCTCATTCTGAAAAAGAATACAAAATATATTCATGGAAAACTAAGTAAAAAGTACATATTCATATACATATAATTCATAGTAATATAATTCATAACCAAGTAAAAGGTACATCTATTCATATATATTCATAATATATTAATATATTCACAAATTAAACTTTTAAAAATCTCAGAATCCAGAAAACTGCCACTCTCCTTTTATTAACTGCCTGATATATTTATATACTACTTTCCCCCCTATATTTCCATATTCGTTCTTTGATCACCTCTTCATTTGACAAAAATTTCCACAAGATCATTTTCTTTTGGGAGAACAGAAAGATAATCTAGTTTTCCCTTGAGCATAATTGATCAGAATTTGATTTGGGCTTTATAAAATTCAAATTTATTTTAGCTTCGCTTATCTTAATGTCTGACATTTATAACTCAACAGGAGGAGAAGTTTATTTTGGCTGATGGTTTAGTCCAGTCAGTCAGGTCCTAGGCAGAATGGCAGGGCAGAGGGGCATAGCAGAGGACAACTGCTCATGTCATGGTGGCCGGGAAGCAGAGAAGCGAGGAGCTGGGAAAGGAGAGACACCCTCTCAGGTCACTCCTCCAGTGACCCACCTCTCCCCACCTCCTAACAGCAAGCCGGCTATATCAGCCACATCCTTCTAGCACCTTCCAAAACCCCGCTTAAGAATGTGTGAAGCCTTTGGTGGACCTTTTTAAACCCAAACTGTAACACAACTCTTTTTTGGTCTGTCTTATAAAATGTTTAGAACCTATTTTTAAAAACATCTATCAAGCTTCTTACGATGCACTATAAGATATTAGGACATTTTACACTTCCTTATGCAGTACCAGTTCTACATTTTCTCAATTCCCATCCCTCCCTAAGCAGTTTGTCATGATACATTTGCTGGAGGGGTCCCCCACCTTTAGGTCACAACACCTGGCCAAGTGCATGCAGTGGACAGCAGTAGTATTAGAGGAAGCCATCGCTACGCTTAGGAGGGCTGCCAAGAATTGGGCTAGACACGGCAAGTGACTGAGAATCACACATATGCAGTACACTAAATGCAAGCTTTAGTTCAACTTTCCCGTACTTGGACTTGAAAATTCTGCACGGTCACTCCATTGCCACTATATACGAAGGCAAGTGAGGTGGGAGGCGAGGTTGGAGTGGAGACGGACAAGGGTCTTAGAAGACTGCCATTACAATACCTTCCTTTTGCAACTTGCAGAAACACATTATCAGGTGGAGGGGGCTGGAACCTCCCAGACTTATGAGCAGCCTGTCGGTCTGTCACACAGTGGCTGTGGTCACATAGCAGGTACTTGAATGCTACCTGAATGACTAAATGCGAAAGTGAAGTTAAAGTGGAAGAAGAGAAGTGAGAAGGAACAATAGCACTGACCTTATAAAGAAGAAGCTGCCTGATACTGTTGGTAGTTGGTGCAGTATCATCAGTGCCCTGCCTGACCTCAGCCAGGGGATTTGCTCTGCTTGTCATTGGGGCTTTGGGACTCCCAGGTAAACTGCCTTTGCTCCCCCGTCCCTTTACCCCTACTTGTTCTAGCCACACAAAGGATTATATTCTCATCACTATGGTGGGAAGTTTGCCAATCACTGAGGCTCCCTCTGTGCCTCTTTGATTTGCAGCATATAAAGGGCATGAAGAGATGCATTCAGAGGCTGGCTTTTAAACCTGAAGTTACCCTCGTGTGAGTCCCAACTGAAGCATCCTCGCTGGCAGTAACCGCTGAGCACAGCTGGGAGAATGGCAGCATTTGTCCTATACAACATTTGATACTTTGCCAATAAACTGTAAAGAGGAAAAGAAAGACCCTGTCTACTTTGCAGTCATAGGGCACCTTTGGAATGCACTACCCAAAGCAAAATGTGACCCTCTTCTGTCACATTGTAGTATTCTAGCTCTGCTGATGAATGAGAGTATACTTATCATAATTGCAGGCCTCTTACTCAAGCCCCCATTCAGTAAAGCTGAGATTTTGGAGCCTGCCCCAGATCCCTCCCTTCTCCCCTAGTGCTGGTGGTTAAGGATGTGTTCAGGAACCAATGAAGCCATTGGGTCATGGGTACCACAGTCACTCTCTACTGTTTATTGTTTGTCAGTTGGTTTCTTTCTTTTTTTTTTTTCTGGTACCAGGAATCGAACTCACGGCCTCACGCTTGCCAGGCAGGTGCTGTGCCACTGAGCTAAATCCCCAGCCCCTATTGTTAGTCAATTGATACTACACTGTGGCAAGAGAAGAATGGGAACATGCACCTCTGCTGTCACTTTTTACAATTGTTTTTGAATTTGTACCTAGGTTTCTTGGCTCTGGCTAAAACAAGGATCTTTGAAGGCAGAGTCTCTCCAGGTAGTGAAAACATCTTCCTCAGCCAGAGTTCAGAGGGTCTGACAACTTTCTGAAAAAAGCTATTTAAAAAGTTTACCAGACCTGGCACTGTGGCATACTCGTGTAATCTCAGCTACCTGGGAGGCTAAAGCAAGAGGATCATGAGTTTGAGTCCAGTCTGGGCAACTTGGTGAGTTTATTCTCTCAAAATAAAATATAGAAGGAGTGAAAATGTAGTTCAATGGTAGGGTGCCCCTGAGTTCAGTCCCCGGTATAAATACATAAATACATACATACTTATCAAAGGCAAGTGCCTTTTCTGATTTTCATATCCATTGTTGGTGAGTGTAACCTATGTCCTCCAGGGCTGAACTGGAAAACAACAGAATGGAACGTCCAGTACCAGCTGCACTACGTGATTCCTCCTGTCAATCCACAAATCCAAGAAAATTCCAGTACAAGAGTAATGGGATGCCTTCTTTAGGATAAATTCCTTTAAGCTCCATAGATTCCACTTGGGTACTTCACATGAAATCCAATTTGCTTGAGGATTGCAGGGACAATTATCTGAGACTGAACCTTTAAACACCTAAGTCTCCATCCCTCTTTTCCCCCAGAAGATTTACAGATCTTTATAGAGACAGGATTACTGGAAACTTTGCTTTCCCTGAGCTCCTGTCCACATCTTGGATGCCCTCAGAGCCCTTAGACAGTTATTTCAGGGCAAGTTATTTACTGAAGAGATAATCCTAGGAAATACGAATCAGAGAAGCAAGGAGACCTATCAAGGGTATGCTATCAAGCAAGTTTCTTCCAAAGGCAACTGGAGCTTAATCCCACTGAGGAACTCTGAAATCCAGTGTAGACCAAATACTTATAACTTCAGAGTCATCCAGCCCAAGGGGAGAGGAACCTCTCTTTTGCTACCATTGTCTTTTGCTCTCCGTTCCCATCACCCAATGGTTAAGTGTGAAATCTGGCCCCTTGGCCGGTTGTGTGGTTGGCAGAAGGTCAAGGGAGCAGAGAATTACATGTGCTGTATGTTGAAGTAAGGTTGGTGAGCCCAGACATGGTGAATGCCAGATTACATGGGTGGGGCACTCTCACAGGGTGCCAGAGTTCCCAGAGTGGATAAGCAGGACCCTGTCATGACCCGTAAAGAAGGCCAGAACCAAGGAAACCTAGTTTGCATGATCTTCCAACTGTGATGCTGGTAACCTTGAGGAATCCATCCAGTAGTTGAGAATACAGAACAAAGCCAGTCCTCTGCACCTATGCCATTAGGCACTCATATGAGTAGGGCAGGAAGTTGTGGTGTTAAGGAAGGAAAAAGAGGTATAAATCTGCATGTCTCTAGATGGGTAATGCTCCACAGGAATGATTTCACTTTCCCTGTCAGTGTTTCTGAAACTTGTGAGCCATTTGAACGTGATGGTCACAGCAAGTGAGTGATGCTCCTGGCACTTAGTAGGCAAGATTCATAAATGGCAGGTGGTCCTACTCGATGAGGAATTGTCTGGCATCATCAGATCCTATCTCTTTCCCTATTCTTATAGGTGAAAAAATTTATTTGTAAATGTCTGAGTTTGTAGCCTAACTTCATTTCATGTAAAAACTCAGTGTTTTCTGCATGGTTTCACTAGAGAGAAAAATTTTCCAGCAATGTACTTTCCTTTGAAATCAAGAGAAGACTATATTTTGAACTCTACCAAGAGTTGTATAATAATTTAGTAAAGCATATTGCTGGCAGTTAGTGGTAGTAGTTAAACCACCAAATCCACAGTCCCAATCCAGTTGGTTTGCATTTGCAATTCCCCCATTCAGGGAATTATAGGAAGAGATGAAAGTATGCCCTGCTTCATTAAGTGTTTTTATGAAGAGCAATTAGAAATGGCAATATATATTATTCTATCATATTACTTCATTTTGTTTTCTCCTTTAGAATATAACATACATGTGTTTTTAGAAGTTAAGCATGCATGCAAGTTATATTTTCTGTGAATTACACATAGAAAAGAAAGTGGGGGCTGGGGATTTAGCTCAGCGGCAAAAGCGCTTGCCTGGCAAGCGCAAGGTCGTGAGTTCGGTTCCTGGTACCGGAGAAAAACCAAAAAAAAAAAAAAAAAAAAAAAAAAAGAAAAGAAAAGAAAAGAAAGTGGTACAAAATATTGTACCAAAGGAGCGGTGGGTTTTGTAGGGCTGAGATTTACTGCTCTAAACTTATCAGTGCAAGGGGCTGGGGATTTAGCTCGGCGGCACAGTGCCTGCCCGGCAAGTGCAAGGTCGTGAGTTCGATTCCCTGTACTGGAAAAAAACAAAAACAAACAAACAACAACAACAAAAAATAAACTTATTACTGCAATACTAGGAAGAACAATTGTAGAAATTTCAGATACCTGCTACTGGTGAGTAGCTGCTGCCGCTATCCAGCCAGCCTCCTTCGCTCTGAACTGTGCTGACCAATTCTACAGTTTGCCTTCAGAGTTCAGAAATGCTCTTCAAAGGCTATTCTATACATCTGATAACTTCCAGAGGATAGTCAATGGTAAGAATTGACAATGGTAAAAAAAAAAAAATTGACAATGGTAAAAATAAATTGTCATTTTGTAAAAACCTTACCCTAAGGGAAAAAAGAAACATCAACAACAAAACAGTGCTTGAGAAGGACTGGAGGCGTTTCCTTTAGAAGTGTGGTTTAGGAAGAAGCGAAGGTAAAGTGAAAGACTAATTGTTCTCCTTTGGATTCTGTTGGGCTGCCACGGAGTAGGCTGGTTCGAAGTGGGAAAGAAAAGAAAGCGAGGACCAGTGGTTGTATACTTGAGATAAAGCTTTCAAAAATATATTACAGTACAGATATGGTCCCTTTGTTCAATTAAATAATCAAGTTCTCCTTTGCCTCATACCCACTTCCGATATTTTCTGAAAGTTCTTTTCCTGAGTACTCCTGCAATTCCCCTGATTGGCTGAGAATACAAACAAGTCAAAAGAACAGAGCTTAGGATATTCCACTCCTGCTATTACGCCTGCTCCCACATGGTGGCAGTGTGCGACACAATCCAAAGGTAAGCGCCCAAAGATTGCCAAGGTTCTTGGAGGAAGCATAACCCCAAGTTAAAGAGCCGCCACCATGTGGCCCTAAAGCTTTCAGTGTGTAGTACTTGCTCTTTGGTGTATTTTCCAGGAAGCAGCTTCCTGGAAGACACACAACCAACTCACAAAGAACAAGCCAAGCCCCGTTTGCCCTGGGACACTATGCCTGGACGCTTCACACAGCCAAACCTCTGTCCTGTCCTTCTTTCCTTATATCCAGCCTGGTGTTCAGCAGTTTTTCCTCTTCGGCTCTCAAAATGCAGTCTCATTCTCCCTATTTCTCAGGCCGTTTGCCCATCCTTCTGCATGTCCCGGCTCATTTATATCCCTGCTTATTCTGAGACAGAGCTGCCAGGTTCTTACTATGCAATTGTTATTAATAGTTATTCTTCCAGGAAAGAAAATCACTAACAGGTACCTACTATAATTGTCTTAAAGAGAGGGACAGATTTCCCTTAATATAAGCACTTAAAAAGCCCTGTAATCTCTGCCTCAAGTGGTAGTGAGCTCCAGGTTTCTAGAAATACTTAAAGTAGCCTGAACGCCCTTCAAAACAGCATCGTACCACGGTGCAGGACAGACTCTCCTTGGTAACATGCTGATGGAGCTCAGGAAGGACCAGGCTTGCCCGTGTTAACAATCAAACCCACCAGTCCTCCAAAAGTGCCTAGGATCACAGTTTCCTCTTCTTTTGTTGAAACTAATGAGTCACGATTGGGGTAATGTTTTTCTGTGAGTCCAAAACCATTTTGCTTAATGAGGTACTAAGTCTTTATAATTAAGCCCAGAAGGAAACGAGGACGTGGCCCTTAAGAGCAAAAATTATTTCAGTTATTTATGGTAATAAAAAATTGAAAATAGGAATTCTTCCTCAGAATGTGACTATTTATTCTTTTACATATTGCCTAACAGGCAATTACCCTATTAAGGCAGCGTTTTGTTGCTAAAGACATTAATTGAAATGTAAATTAAATGTAAATCAGCTAATTAAATTGATATGTAATGAACTTGTCAGGCGGGCCTCTCAGATCAGATGCATTTCACTAATAAACAAGCACTGCAGCCAGCCCAACATGCAACTGGGGCATAGGGTGCCTGAGCTGTTCCCGCCTGCCAACTCCAGGAAGAAGGGAGGGTGTGTGCTAGCCAGAACTTCAGGGAGATCCGGGAAGATTTTGGTGAGACCCTTGGAAAAATGCTTTCCTATGACACCTCTCTGGACATCATTTTCATTTTTTTTTTAGATACGATATTTCAGATGCAAAAGCTTGAAAATTCAACTCAAACTGGGTCATGTAAATGGAACATCCAGAAGTAGGATGAGCTTTGCAGGGACTCCTTCAGGGGTGCAGCTGCATTGCTTGTTTGTTCTCTCCCTTGGCTGTGTGCTCCTCCCTGGGTTGCCTTCCTTTTTAGGTTGGGATCTTATTGACTCATCACTAATGCACTCATCACACGGGAGGAGGCGGGAACAGAGGGGTTCTGTGTGGGTTGCACAAGGGGGGCCTTGGAGCTGTGTGCACTGATACAGCTGAGTGGTTGTCCAGAATGATATGGTTGACAAATAGCTACTTCCCTAACTAATAGCTGTTCGCTCTTCAAATGTCTCTCCCGTACCAGGGCCTCTCAGACTTTCCCCTCAGAATCCTGCAGACAACTTCATCCTTTGACCAGGAAAGAATTCATGTCTGGTGTAAAGAGAAGCCTCCAAATCCTGCTCTGATGGTTGGGCTTAGGTTACATTGTATAGGTCTACCAATGTCAAAGCAAAGGCTTCAGGAACGACAACAAAATATTTGGTCTGAGAGAAATATTTGGTTTGAGCAAATGGAGTACCTTCTGCATGACAGGAAAGACTGAGAGGAAATGTGGTACAGAGATAGAAATATGTGGAAATCCTGTGTAATAGAAATACTTGGTAATGAATTATCTATATAAATCTGAATTTCTAAGATGGTGTTAGGCTGGAGATAAAGATCTGGAATTATTGGCACATTATAGATTTTAAAGTTGCATCTTGAGGGGAGAACATTTAGCGGCTGGAGACAATGTCATGGTATCAAAGCCCTTGGGCCTGGAATCCAGACTGTCATGAGGTGAATCTTTTGTCTTCACATACTAGCCATATAATTGAAGCCTACCAGCCTTGTAGGCAAATCACTCTTTGTTTCCCTAGCTTCTTATCTATAGTTAGAGAACTGTAGTCCCTTCATTTTGGAAGCCTTAGGGGGATTAAGAACATATGCAGCCACGTTTGGTGGTCCACACCTTTAATCCCAGCACTCTGGAAAGCTAAGACAGAAGGATCATTAATTTGACAGTGTTGGTAACTTAGTGATTTAGGTAGGCCCTGTCTCCAAATATGAACGAAACAAAACAAAACAATACAAAGGGCTGAAAATGTAGGTCAGGGTGAAGGCCCTGGTTTCAATCCCCAGTACTCAAACAAACAAACAAACAACATCTGTAAATTCTCAGTATGAGTGGCAGTAGAAGTTGGAGATGCTGGCATTATCGTTCACCCACTTAAGGCTATTTGAATTGTAGCTGCAGTACCTAGGAAAAAGCATGCTAATTTTATAAGCGCAAATCTTTGCAATATATTTCTCACTATCAAAAAAAAAAAACCTGGATAAATGCTTTATACAGTCATGGCCTAGCATGGGGCAGGATGTAGAAATCTTGCTTTAAGTAGTGACCCCATAGAAATGGTTCTGTATAACCACTTCACATTTGTTTGCCAGTGATTGGTAAAACTTTAACAACATTTTCTGTCTGAGAGAACACAGGAGTGCTTTTAGACAATAAACGTGGATGTTTGCAGGCAGCCAGATCAGGATTCAAAGCTCCAGTCTGTCTCCATTCTACCCTTTTGTGTAAATTTAAGTTGGGTGGGAGACCTGGGGCAATGTTGACTTCCCACTGAAATCTCATTTCCAGGAGCCACCCACACTGACTCTGTTATGATCTGCATTTTTAATAAATATGTCAATTGGTATCTTTGTCACTTTTACTTTAACACAGTTCGTCAGGAGCTTAGCATTGAGGAGCCCTTGAATTTGAAACTTATGGAGCAATTAAGCCCCATTCCTTGGGGAATCCAGACCCAGAGACTGTCAGCGCATAGAGATGAGCATTTGTGTGATTTCTCTCTCTCTTGCCAGAAAAATGAAGTGCTCCAAAGTCCGCTGGGGACTTAGACTGTATTTCAATGAGCCATGTGTATATTGCCTATTATGTAATTAATCTAGAAAACTACTCATCTCGTAAACTTAGAAAACTGGGCCATCTTCTATTCATTTTTTTCAATTAGCTATTACCTGGGAAGAATTGAATGTCTACATGATGTGATTCCTACCCATATGATGGGAACAGTCAGTAATTCTGAGTAGATGATAGCCTTGCTGATAAGCAGAAGGGCTGGTACTTCCATTCTCTCACTTCCTGACAGGGCTTTGAGTCAGACATGGCAGATAGCGTTACCCCCATCAGGCCCTGGAGCTCTGATACGTGAGGCGGCTCACCCAAGTCTGCAGGAAGGTTTCCTTTCGCTACAGAGGCAGGTCACTAAGGGGATGGGCTCTGGAGTTAGGCTCATCTGTGTTCAGATCTCAGCTCTGATGGTGAATCGCTGTGTGGTTGCTGTGGCCCCGCTGGCACGCACTTTGCTCTCACCACCACAAAGAATTCTGTCCAACTTCTGACTATAGCACCTGCATTTACGTGGCCACCAGAGCCTGCTTTGCCTTCTCACCCTCCTCCTGTCCCCTACCTGGAGCAGTCAGAAGTGACAGGAAGTTAACACCCCTGGAGAGCAACCTCAACCAAAACTGACCGAGTTGGCTCAAAAATAACCAGGTCCTTCATCCTTCTTATCCCAAGTATCTTGTGAGTTAATTCTGAGATGTGAATTCTAAATTTGTTCCCAGAGTTCCTCTGAAGGATTAAGCAAAAAAAAATCTTAATTCAAGATTTGAACTACAATAAAAAGTAGAAATGTCTAACTACAAAATACATACAAAATCTCAAACGCTTTGCTTTTATTTTCTTTTATCCTGCTCAAATGCACCAGTTAATAAAAGCCACCTTTCATGCAGTATCAGAGCCAACAGTGAGGAGAGCAAGGTTGTGCAAAGGCTAAGGACTGTCTAAACCTGAGGTCCTTTGAGTCCCAGCTTCTGTGACCTTGTCCTGCTGGCCTCTCCCCTTTTAGATCTCACTCTGAGACTATTTTCCTTAACAATTTAGGTTCAACTTCTCTTCTGGGTTCTGTTTATGCTGTTGATTCCAGGCTTGAATGCCACTGGGGCCATATATCCATTCATCCAGCCACCCAGCCACCCTGCCCAACCATCCATCCATCCATCCATCCATCCATCCATCCATCCATCCATCCTTTTATTCAGCAAATAGTCACAAGATGCTTAACTTTGCAGGCCTTATGCTAGACTCCTGGGTTCCAAGTTGGCTCAAACACTGCCCTCACCAAACTTCACAGCCATGGGAAAAGAAAGACAAGGCATTCATGATCATCAACCTGTACCCATGTGTAGCAGAAATTTGTGCTACCTGCCCCAATTTCCTCAACCTACCTGATTTTAGTGCAGTGTGTAGACAGTTCCATGCACCTGGCCAGGATTTCTTGTCAAGAGAATCTTGACTCTCTCAGTGTTCACTCTTGCAGAAGAACAGGGAAATAAAGGAGAATGTATGCCCAAGGAGGCAACCCTTGTCTCTGAAGAGTTACACCACTGGGAAAGACGTTAGATAGATAGAGCCCCTTGTACCCTATTGCAGTTAGCACGTTAACACACACAATTTCTCCATTTTTCTGCCTGTTTTCATTGTCTGCCTCTCTCTTACTTCTGCTTCCTGTTGTCACCTGGCAAATAAACTCCTTGCCCTCAGTTCCTTGTCATTGTCTTTGCTTTTGGAAAAAAAAAATAAGATACCATGGGAAGCCTTACTAGTAATGATTATATCAATACCATTGATGATATAATAATGAGAAGGGAGAGGGCATTGTTGTGGGTAGACAAATGACCATTTGCTATTGATGAAGAAAGACCCTGTTACCTCATTATCTCTTTGTAATGAGGAACCATAGCTTTTAAGTATGTGCCAGAGTGTTGGTTTGACTGACTACCACAGAAATACTAAGTAATATGGACGTGATTAGGAACAATAGCTACTTTCCATGAGACATCTCATTTGCTAGAGACTTCATTCATATCATCTCATTTACTCTTCACAACCCTCCTATTACCTGGGCATTAATTAAGTGCATTTTATAAGTGAGGAAATGGTAGTCCATAGAGATGTCTCAAAGTCATATGGTGCCAGAGCAGCACTCTCAGCTGCATCTGTCAGACACCAGAATCCACGTGCTTGTGCTCACATCTATAGGTGAGTCTATTATGACACCTGCTTAGGGCTCAGTTCTCCAGCTGAATTATCCTTGAAATCAGGGTGTGCCTCATCATAGGAGGCCTAGGGTAGCCCTAGTTGGTCTGTGTAGTGAAGGAATAGTAAATAATGCACCAGTCTTTTACTCACTAGTATCTAACACTGAAGGTAAAGCATTGCTTTATTTATTCTGGCTAGAAGCTCCTGTGCAGTCCTGTTACATGGTGATGTTAATTAGGTCCACTGCACTGCACCTCTTGCATGCAGGGGTTACCAAGTCATCTTCTGGTCTCATCTCTCTTGAGGTCTCTGCTTCAGCATCAGGTCCGAGGACAGAGAAAAATCTTTGGGAAGCAAGAATTATCCCTGCAACTGCTGAGCTGAGGATGAAATTCTAGGAAAACTGAAACTTAGAGGATTTTTTTAAAAAAATTATATAAATGCTAGGAACTGACCAGAATTTGATTCCAAACTTTTTTCTTTCTAGTTTAGGCTAGATTTTTTCTTATTTATTTATTTTGCAATCCTGAAGATAGAACTTGGGGCCTCTCACACCCTCACTATTTAGTTACAATCTTGGTCCTTAGTCCAGCCCCTTCGGATAGATTATTTCTAGACTTCTGATGTCTTCACTTCTCCCATCCCGACTCCTGCTGTATGACTGTGGAGTGGATACATGCAGAATGCCTGCCTCCAGGAGGAAGTCAGGGAACGTTTGTCCTTTTCCTACACATCCATTTCTCTGAATTTCTATAAAGTAATCCTATGATATAGGAATCATCCTCGATTCCCTTGTACATGTGAGGAAATTGAGGTTCAAAGAGGGAAAATGACAGCAGCTGAATCAGGCTTACAAGCACCCTTCTAGGTTAGGACCCTAGAACAAACCACATGACCTCCTAAGGATACATGAATAGATGAATAAAAGAAAAAAAATGAATGAATACTAAGCTTACTAAAGATTAAGGCATACAACAAACCACATGACCTCCTAAGGATACATGGATAGATGAATAAAAGATAAAAATGAATGAATATTAAGCTTACTAAAGATTAAGGCATACATGATGAACAAGGCTTAGTGTTTGACTCCTTATCCTGTGTGTTTGCTTTGCAAATAAGTCAGAAGTTTTAAGGTGCTGCTCTATGGGGCAGAGCAATGAAGCATTTCATTCACTATCATGCATGCTCCAGTTATTTTTTTTTTTGTTTTTTTGGTTTGTTTCCGGTACCGGGATTTGAACTCATGACCTTGCACTTGCCAGGCAGATGCTGTGCTGCTGAGCTAAATCCCCAGCCCCCATGCTCCAGTTCTGACCACCAGGTAGCCCTTTGCCTAGTTTAGTTCAGACCCTCAGTGAGTGCTTCTGAAATTGAGCAGAAACCAACATTTGGAACCATTGAATTTCAGTTCTCAGGGAGCATTTGCAGGAGGGATTCGGAGGATTAGGAAGAGCAGCAGCCCCGTTCTTCTAACACCACCCATACCAGCAGTTGTTTTCCAACCTTAGGCCAAGGCTGGACTGAGGAAGGGAAGAGGGAGAAACACAGACAGGAACACAAGGTGGAAAGACAAAAGAGAAACCTGAACATGAGATCATCCAGAGATACAAGCAGAAAAAGAGACCATTGGTGAGCTCCCCACCCCAGGCTGCCAGGCCCAGCCAGGATCAGCTTTCAGTAATATCTCCAAGGAGGAGAAAAGAGAAGAGATGGTTCTGACATCCTGCTGGGCACAGTCCCAGGGAGGCTGGGGCAGAGGGGGTGATCCATTAATATGGATGATATGTCAAGAAAGTAGACAGAATTTCAAATGGAAACTTAACCCAGGACCTCTGGCTATGAGTTGATGTAAGAATGTGCTGAGAATCAATAATGATCTGTCATCTAATACTCAGTAATGCACATACACAAACATCACAACTGTGCAAACTCATGCACTTTCACACACAAATTTAAAGAAGTTACTGATAAAAGATGCATATATAATTCAAATAGACTAGTATTCATACATTCACATGCCCAAATCCACCGTAGCCTAGTTTATCTCATTTACCTTTCCTGGAGTCTCTCCCCTCTTTTCTTTTCTTTCTCTTTTCTTTTCTTTTCTTTTCTTTTCTTTTCTTTTCTTTTCTTTTCTTTCTTTTCTTTTCTTTTCTTTCTTTTCTTTTCTTTTCTCATGCATGCCCTTAGCTTTAAAATTTGAGTTTTCTATATGAGCTGGTAAGCTATTTACTCACTTTTCCTAGATATTTGAAGGGTTAGTTTCATTTGTGGATTTCTGGAGGGAAAGAAAATGCCACAGAAATGCTCTGTTCAGGAATCTTGTCCTCATATCTACCACTATCAACAGCCACAATAGCTGCAAACTCAGTAAATGACTACTCTCTTTTTGCTCTTTGGTGGGCCCTGGGTCCCCAGAAATAAGTAAGACTGTTCTTTTGGTTGTTTTGTTTGCTTGTATGTTTGTTTTTGCCTTCTCCGATCATCTCAACCCCAGAACAATACAAAGCTGGGTTAGGAAGACCGAGGTGATACACAAGAAAAGTGAAATAATACAGCCACTGCTTAGTGCCAAATGAAATCTTTAGAAGCCCAGAGGAAGAGTTAACTATGAGGACCTGAGCATCAGGAAAGACTGCCTGGTGGAGGGATCTTGAAGGATCGGCAGTGCAGAGAATGTGGCAAATACAAATATTTAGCAAATTTTATTGCTCTAATTAAGAACAAAACACTCCAGGTTAAAAGCAAAGCACAGACAAAGCAGGGACCTCTGTGTGGTCTTGGAAGAAACAGAGAAAATATTTTTTCCACATACTCTAACTTCTCATTCATGCTCTCATTTGATCTGTGCAATATTCTTGGTTGAAGATTATATCCTATAGGGGTTAAGAGGTTTATTTAAAGTCACATAGCCAGGCAGTGTCAGGGCTGGGAAGAGAACCCAGTTTCCTAATGTCTACATCATTATATCTGTTTGAGCTTACAAATTGAACCTTGAGTGTTAGAGGTAGAGTGGCTTGGAGTAGAGAAAAAGAAGTGTTTGGGATAGTAGCTAGTCTGTTTTATAAGTCAGGAGTAGGGGGAAGGCAGATTGCTATGAGGGAGGGGCTGGACCTCCTCCATTATCCCATCTCAGCATCTCTCTAGTTGCCACTACTGTAGCAGCACCAACTCTGCCTGTTATGACAGTTCTTTCGCAGCTCTTGCTTCAAAGGAAGAGACTCAGACATGGAGGACGTGCGGGCACATCCAGCTGCAAAGGAGAATGCCTAAAGCCAGGCTCAGGGGAATAAGGCAAAATGAGGTCATATATGGGAACAAAAATGAACCAGTGAGCTCCCTGAGGCAGAGGCTTTTTATAACCGGCATTAAATATTTATTGTACTGTCAGTCTTGGGACTGTACACAAAAAGGTGGAGGAGAAAATGGAAAGAATGCGTGCATGGGAGTCTGATGACATCCAGACTCCTCTGCGTACCGGCTGTGTGACTTTGGATGGATTATTTAGCCCCTTGGCACTGCTGTTTCCTTATCAAGGAAATGGAGAGAATAATGTCTGTATTTCATAGATCGTTGTGAGGATTATAGGAGATCATATAAGACAAAGCAACCCTGCAAGTAGGTGAGGAATTAGAGCAGAGAAGCAGTAGCAGCAAGAGCAGCAGCAGATCCGCAGCCTCAGGGAGGGGGCGTTAGATTAGCATTCTTACACTGACTTAGGAGAAACATAACTCTCAACCTGCTAGATGTCAGGTGGGCCAAATTTGTGTCCCCTGAAATCGAAGAATGAATTACAAGAGATAATGGAGTTTAAGAGTAGGAAAGATAGCTCCTGAAAGACAGGAGGAGTCCTGAAAGTGTGTTGCCACCGATGCCCTTTTTCAGGGGGAATTTATACAGCAAAGTCACAGTGTGGGTGCAACGTGCGTCAAACTACAGCCAGCCTATAGGATCGCTAAGGATAGTCACTTAGCTAATATTGATCCAGGGAAGTGAGTCACATAGCAGGGGTACATGGAAAGAACAAAGACATTTTTGGGAAGGGATGGGTCCAGATGCTTTGGTCACCCACCTGGATGAGTGATGCCTATCTGGAATTTACTGGACCAGATGATACCAATCATAGTACAATCTCGAGTTATTTTGTATCCCTCAGGGAGGCACGGTCATTGCATCTTCAACAGATGTGCCTGCAGCCACAGTTTTGGTGTGCTCCCATCTTTTGCACTGACTCTCTTCAGGGCCTGTCCCTGTCTGACTTTCTGTTCATTTTTATCTAACCTAGCTGCCTGTAATAGTAGGAACAGCAGCAGTTGTAGTAGATCAGCATCATTAGTAGTGGTAGATCAGCAGTAGTAATGACAGTAGCTATGGTATTAATATTAGCAGTAGTAGCAGAAGCAGTAGAAGTAGTAGCAATAGCGGTAACAGCAGTATTAATACTCCTAGGAGTGGTAGCAGCCACAGAAGCAGGAAGAGAAGGAATGGGGGCGTTAGCAGTAGCAATAGTATCTGCAGCAGTGTAGCAGCAGAATTAGTAGTGGTAGTAGTAGTAGTAGTAGTAGCAGCAGCAGCAGCAGCAGCAGCAGTAAAAATAATAGCCACCTCAGCAATGGTAGTTGTTGCTGTTGTTATAAGAAAAATAGTCAAATTGCCTTGGGCCCTGAAAAAGAGATTGGTCTTTGGAAGATTAAGTAAAACACCTACTCCATCTCTCCGTGGAGACTGCAGCCCTGGAGGCCAACCGGAACTTCTGACTCAAGCACACTCCCATGCCATGCTGTCTTTCACACTGTGCTGGAACTTAATCCTCTAGGTAAGGGAGCCAGGGAAGAAGACTTAGCAGTGGAATAGGTCAGAGAGTCCAGTGCTTTAAGGAGATAAATCTGTAATTAGCATTCAGGTAGCAAAGTGAGATCGGGATGGAATTTTGGATTTGGGATTCATTTATTTTTTCTTCTATTCTGCTACATTTATTGAGTACTTTTGCCCTGTCTGGAACTGTGCTAAGTACTGTGAGAGATATGGAGGTGAATAAAGCTCAATCTCTGCTCTCAAATGAAATGATAGTGGAGGGAATTGACAATCATTTGAGCGAAATGATGAATAAACAGATTGCTAAACAAAACTCTGGGGCATACAAAAGAAAGGAAGCAACTGTTAAGACTGAGGACGCCATCATGCAGTTGGGATGTGTGAGCTAAGTCTTGAACAATGAGAAGGATTTTCTTTATTTAAGAGGAGTCGAGATGACAGATGGAGATGAGACAGACTAAGGTATAACCAAGTGAAACTTGGAAATGAAACAGAAGTGGGGCCTGAAAGACATAACAGTGGATGACATCCAGGCCCCTGGCTCAAGCAATTGCTTTGAAAGAGGTACCATAAACACACAGTCATGGGTGGAGATTCTGGAAGCTTCCGGGAGATGATGGGTTAGGATGATGGGTTAGCAGGAAAGCATGTGAATGTGGGGAGGCCAATCAGGCTCCAGCGCAGCAATCCATGTAGATGAATGTTGAAGAGGATAGGAGGGAGAGCGTGGGGTAGTCAAAGGAAGGCAAGGAAACAGTAATAATATTTAAAACCTGCTATAGGTATTATTGTCCTATTTCAGAGGCCGGAAAAGTAAATGCTGCTTTAAATAATTCACAAGACAATTGGCAAGAGGTGAGGCTAAGACTCAGGTCTGTCTGATTCTAAAGTTACTCCGTTATACTGCTTGGAGTCAGACATAGAGACAGAAGCAATGATGTGAGTGGAGGTCATCTGCAAGCCCTAAGCCCTTGGTGGGGGCATTGTAATCTAGAGTTCTAAACAAATATAACGACAGTATTAGACATACTATTTAACTGCCCTGCTTCCTTGGTTCCCTGCTTCTGGGAAGAGGAAGAGAAATGAGTTAAGGCAGTAGCAGGATTTGCAGCCTGGACAACTAGATGGGAAGAGGACATTAACCAAGACAAGTGATCCCAAGGAAAGTAACAGTTTTGAATTTAAGATTTGCATAGGGTCAGCCAAAAGTAAATATCAGGTCTTTGGAGGACCAGTAAATTTGAGTATCTAAAGGTGTCACAGGGATGACTCTCCGAGTTGGCCAGGCTTGGTGCTGAGGCTTTAATTTTACCTGGGAGGCACTGTGGTGTGATAGAGTTAGACTTGTGCCCAGGTCCTGTCCTATTTACCTCCCGGCTGTGAGCCGTAAGCCAGGATCTTCATCACACTAATCTGAGTGTCTTTATCTTCAGAGCAAGGAAATCAAGCCCTTACCAACTGAACCCTGAATGTGATAAGAGGATAAATTGCTAATAATTGTGTGAATATTTCAGAGAAGTCCTGAGTTTCAGCTGGCAGAGCATTTGGTATAGTTAGTTCATAGAGACCATCCGTCAGGTATTGCATGTCAATCCAAATAACATAGAAAGAGCCTGGCTTAGAGCATGGTAAGATTTAGAATCTATCCCCTCCACCATCTCCTGTGACTCTTGTTAATTTTGCTTTCTTTCAGGCCAGTTAAACATTATGTGTAATACTGTCTTCCTATCTGCTAAGAACTCTAAATTACAATGCCCCCAACCAGGAGTTTAGGGCCTGCAGATGACCTCCACCCACATCATTGATTCATTGTGTGCTCAGTGAGCTCAGACTGCGCTACATGACCTGTGCTAAGGGTTGAGGCCACAAGGATGAATAGAGCCTGAGTCTCTGGCCTGATATGACCCTTCGGTGTAACTGTGTTTTTATGGACACCTCTCTCACTCCTGTCCTGTACTCAGGAGGTGTTAGTACTTCTGTATGCACTACAGGATTTCTAATCCTAGTAAGCAGGTGAGTGGTGGGGTGGGGATAAAAGCGGTTTGTGGAAAGAGTTCTACTCTGCCCCAGGTATTTTATAGATGTTATATCTAATCACACCATAATGTAGGAAATAGATATGTTAATCACCCTGTCTTTTTAAAATAAGGGTCCTAAAACATAAAGTGGTTATATTTGCTGAAAGCCATGCAGCTAGTGAATGGAAGAGCTGGGATCGACACTTACGTGGGTCTGACTACACTTGAGCTGTTCCTATTATGTTATAATCTCTCCCCTGTTCTCTCCAACCCTACTGCCTCACTGGCTGAGCTGCACCGCAAGAGAAGCCCTTGTAGTGTGGAGGAGACAGGGACTCAGAGGAAGAATTCTGAACAGTGGAAGGGCACAGTGGGCTCAGTTCATGTGCTCTAGAAGGAGGGAGTGGTAAGAAACCTGAGCTAGATTATCTGCGTGCAGATACCAACCAAGAAGGTGCCAGGATGAGCCCTGCACTGACCTCTCTGAGCTTCTAGGGATTCTGGGAGATCTAGAAACTTCTTCACAGCATATGATAAATGCACCTCTTGCCCAAACAGTATGTTCTGAAGGACTCTGGAGGACCCAGAAGGAACTCAGCTGTGGGTACCGAGACAGAAGAAGAAGCTGGGCCTCCAGCAGCAGTTGCTAAGAATTCTGAAATCTTTAACATATTTTTTGAGCCTGAAAGCTTACATGTTCCTTTCCCTTCTCTCCACCCCCTACTACCTCTAAATGGTGCCATTGCTTACGTGTTATTTTGCTGTAACTTGATTTCTGTTGTGACCTGATTTTACCTGGAGATAAACTAAGAAAGCCTGTTGTGGAGCAATGGCAAGGGAGCGGTGTGTCTGAATCCAGGTTCTTACTAGCCATATAAAAAAGGATTTTACCCTTCATCTCATCTGGGAGATACTTACCTTATGAGACTGTTGAAAATTCCAACTTAGGTAGTGGATACAAAGCATCTAGCATAATACCTGGCATACAGTACATTTTTGATATGTATATTTGGTGGGTATATGAATTCATGCTTAAAAAAATTTACTCACCCCACATGTCCATGACTGGTTTTGATCTTTCTCCTTAGAAAAATAGATCAGGATTCCCTAAAGCAGGCCTGAAATATAGCAGTTGAGTTACAGTGAAGGAATGCAAGTTTATCCTGTGTTCCCTCCCACTCTCCCTAATCAAAAGTGACAGCAAAATCTCCTGCAAAACAAATAGCGTCATCAGAACCAGGTGACCCATCTCTTCTGTGGTGGGCTTCAGCAACAGAAAAGCTGGGCAGCCTCCAGCCTGTCCAGCACAGTTTTGGAAGATATACAAACATCTAGTCCATCCTTGAGACCCCGAACTAATGCAGAACAAGGCGCGGAATCAGTATGAAGAGTTGTGTGAAAGAAGTAGAGACTTTTTCACAAAATTGTTTTTCTGTCCTCAGAAATACACAGGAAACTATTTTGAGCATTGGTTCTATCCACTTAATTGTTCTTATCTCAGAAGTAGAGATGAGATAACAGGCTGGAAAGCCCCCCTGCTGAAGTTGGTTGGAATGACTCTGGCTGATTCCCTTGTTGGCTGGGTGCTGAATTCCATCTCTGGGCCTAAAACCTTTTCTCTCTAGCTCAGTGTGGTAGTATGACCTTGTCCAAGAAAGGTTATATATATATAATGAGGGACTGCATAGGCCTAGATCACCAGGAAGGCCACTGATGGTCCTTGGTATCTTGGCTAGCTGTTTCTTTTCTACTCTGCCAGTGAGGAAAGACAGACAGTCTTATTGCAGAGTAACCCTCAGCCTACCCTATAGTCTTGTTTTTTCCTGCTTAAAGAATGATACATGATAGTACTCTAATTCAGAGACACTTTTAATGTTGTTGTGTCTAGTGTTAAGTGACACTTTTTGTTCTGTGCATGGCATTTCTTTCCAGAGTCATAGGCAGACCATCCTAGCTTCTGATTCGGTGTATGCCTAGAGAAGGAGCTCCCTTTGTTTTATTCCTGACATATGTTTATTTAGATTCTCTTTGCATACTTCTGGTGATGGGAAGCTCACTGTCTTCCAAGGAGTCCTTCCAAGGGTTGGTGTTTGTATTTGTCAGAATGTTTTTCTCATCCTGACTAGAAATTTGTCTTCTTGAGACTCACTCCCAGGACTTGGTTATTACTTCTGTGCAACACAGAACAAGTTTTCTTCTATTTTCCCATGATACCCCTGCAACTTTGTAGAAACTATAATTTTGCACCTTATTTTTTATCTACAAGATAAACAGCTCCAGGCTCCTCATCTATTGCTTTTGGGAATGATGTTCAGATACTTCATTATTCTGTCCATGTTCCATACAGTCACAGCTATTACTCAGTGAGCACACAAAATTTTGTGCTGATATTTTTTATACCTAAGTTCTTTAAATCTCCGTAAGAATTCCAAGAATGTAGATACTATTATTACCATCATACAGGTGGGGAAACTAGATCCACAGATGTTAAATAACTTGTCTAAAAGTGACAGCAAAGATATGTTATGGAGAGATAAACTGGGGCTTGGATTCCAGATTAGAACTCAGAGTTACCTGTCTCTAAGTTTTGAACTTAAGCTAGTAGCATCCCTGTTATCTGTGTGGCCCATAGCCTAATTCATCAGTGCAGTTTGCAATATGGGGCCCATATATAATTATGATATATGAATGTGTCCTGGCCAGGGAAAAATAGATCTGGAGCATCATCTCTCTTGTTTTCTGCAGTCTGCCTCTGTCCATGCTATCTAAAGTGATGCTATTGTCTCTGAAAGACTGCCACGTTGTTGTCTGTCTGAGCTAGTTGCAATCAATGAAACTCCCCAAGGCTCTGACACAGGAACTTCTGGACATTCAAGTCTGATTGTTCTTCCTTATCTTGATGATACAGTCCCAGACCCCAAAGCAAGGAGTATTCCAATTTAGGTTCTTGAGAGGGTTTTCACCTAAAAGGAAAGGTGCCAAGAATACTCAGGAACAGAGGAGCTGCACAAACCACTTTATTTATGTTCCCTGGCAACAAAAGCCCAGGGGAGAAGCTGTATATACAACACATCATTCGTAGCCAACTAACATATGGTTTTTTGTTATCGTTTCTGAAAACCAGCATGTAAAAGAAGTACAAGCTTTGCTCTTGATTTTTGCAATGAACTTCAAAAATCTCCAACGCGAGCCAAAAGAATGCTTAACTGGAGCTTTGTACTAAAGGCCCTATCTCCCTGGAGCCTTCCTTCCTCTCCCTATCTCCTAATCCTCATTTCCAGGAGGTCATTTTAATTAGCAAGCTGTCATAGTGACTCAGCCTGCTGCTTCCACAGACAGGAAGAGAGCGGACTCCCCTGGACCCATTCATCATACAAAGGCACTTTACTCTTCAGAAAAAAATGCACAATATTTAGCTTGCCCTACCCTGGGAATTGCTACTGCTGTTGTTTTTTTTTTTTTTAGCTTTTCTATCTGCCTAAGGGTACGTTCCTTTGTTTGCATCTCCCTTACCTGGCAATCACTCTTCCTTCCTAGTAGATTATCAGTGAGGCACCTCTTCAGGGGTCAGGCTTGAAACCTGTACCAAGGACTCGGATGCCTTAACCATACAGATGTTTGGGAAAGAATGACCAATACCTTTTGTCTTTGCAGCTCAAGGTTTCATTAAACTACCCCAGAAATTGAGAAATAGCTCCCAGAACAGTTTTCTGAAGTTGCATGCTGGGGCGTGGGGGAATCAGGAAACATGCTGCTTATAGACACAGAGACCACTGTGATTTCAAAACTTCTGTCACATTGGTCCCCATAGTACATTTGCCTGTGGGGTTGTATGTGTTGTTGCTATTGTTTCGGATCAGAAAATATGGATATTGTATTTTCTAGAGCTACACACAACTGTGACCTATTTTAAACGGGAACCATCTGCAGTAACAATATGACTTTAAAAGGTAAAGGGTCGTCCAAAGAAATGACCTGAGATGTGTCAAACCTCTTAAAGGGGATGTGTGTGGATCTCTATGTTGTGGAAAATAGTGCTGCCTTCACTTGGTTCCTGTCTCTTACTGTGTTCAGCCTTGAGCCGAAGGCTCACAATTGATTTTCCATAGGAAAATCAATGATGAAATTTCTCTCTTTCTTCTCTCTCCCCCTTCCCTTTCACTAGCCAATGCATTATCCTTCAAATCCTTGTCTTGGAAACCAGACAAGGGTGATTAATTTCATGTCCCAGCAGGAAATGCATGTTCCTGCCTCCACAAAGACTCCCTGGACTCCACATCTTTAAAAAGGGTTTGAAGGGTCTTTGTGGTTCACTGAGCTCTTCTTGTCCCCTTTGCCGTTGGGGTGGTTGCTGGCTGGGCCCCGTAGAAGTGGGTGCTTGTAGGGAGGGGTTTTTTCTTTCCTGCAAAAGGGGAGATAACAGAAAGAGAGAAGACAGCACATATACACACTGTAAGAAAATCCTTTGAGTGCATGCCTATTCCCCCATTGGACTGTAGCCTCCTAGGAACAGTAGCCTTGTCCTCCTCTTCTCTGTATCCCCAGAACCTGGCTCAGGGCCTGGTTTCAAGCAGTCCCTATTGCTCAGTGAATGCCTGTTAGATGGATGGATGGATCCATTGTGTTATTCTGGTTCTCGGGAAAATGTAACTGTCCTACAGCTCCAGCCCTCCCAGCTTTCCATCCTGATTCCAACTCATTCAACCCATTCCACCACAGGACAGGGATGAACACATAGAAAAGCTGTAGCTCGGTGCTTTGGAAGGAAGCCAACAGGGTTAGGCTGCCTGCCTTGGGGTCCTTGGAAAGCACTGGCATCCTTGTTAAAAAGAAAAGGGAGTTATTGCTTGAGAGGGTTTGAAACCTCATTGCCCACATAATCATCGAGGGCTTCAGAGCCCCCTTTATGTTCCTCGGCATAGCCTAATTATGGCATTTCATAATGGCTGTCTTCCCAATCAGTCCGGCAGATCCTGATGAGCAGAGATAGGTTTGGTTGATTTCTGTGTCCGGGACCCAGCACCCAGCACCCAGAACCCAACGAAATACCCTTAACGTGGCTTATTGCTCATTTGTCTGTTTTGCTCACATATTAGACAATGGGCTTCCCTTGAGCAGGGACCAAATTGTATTCATTTTTGTACTTTATCTCATATATGCCTTGTTTATTATGTTTCTGTAGCATTCATTTAGTTACTGGACTTAAATTTATTTCCAGTGGAAAGAATGGGCTTTTGAGCCCCAAAGAACTGACCTGAATTCCTATGTTGGCTATGTCCAAGACATATGACCTTGGGAAGGTTACTTAACCTTCTCAGCCTCATTTGTAAAGCAAGAATAAAATCTCCCAATCTTGCAGCGGTGTTGTAAGGTTAAGTGAAATAATACGAGTAGACACACTTGACATCTTCCCTTCCTTAATGTAACTTACAGATGTGTGGGGCTATGTACTACATGCTGTGCTCTGACAGACTCCAGAGGGGACAGGGATGAGGCAGAGACACTGATGCTGTCCTCATACTGCTTAATAAAGTTTAGTAGAGGAGATGGTTGTAGAAAACAACTACATAAAGTAATAATTGTAGTGTGCAGCAGTCGGTGGTAAGTACCGTAAATATGGGAATCTCCTGAGCTAAGTTTGAACTCAGACTAAGGAAGTGGCTTTGTGTAGCTCATCATGCTCTGACCATGGATGTTTCTTTTTCCTGTACCAGGAATCGAACTCACAACCTCACGCTTGCCAGGCAGGCACTGTGCCGCTGAGCTAAATCTCCAGCCCCTCTGGCCATGGAATACTCATTTTCCTTCATTATTGAAGAGTCCTAAATAAAGTAGAGTACAGAGGAGGTGGCAGCACCCAAAGGGATACATTGCCTTGACATATCTCCCCACCAGGGGCTCCTCCTCACTTGAAAACTGGCACTCACTGAAGACTTTGCTAATGTGGCAAGAGACTGACTGCCTAGCGTAAATGTCAGTCGGTCTAGAAATCAGTCTTCAATAACACCCTGGTGTTTCAAAGCACATGACTGTGATGTTGCTTATAACAATGAAATCCAACTTTTTGTTTGTTCAGTTGGTTTTTGTGGTGCTTGAGACTGAACCTAGGCCCTTGTGCATGCTAGACAAACATTTTACCACTGAGCTACACGCTCAGCCTTGAGAAAATGTGACCTTGAAGCAGCCCTTTTCTTTTCCCTAACCCTCCATTCCTTCATTCCTAAAGAGAAGAGTCTGTGCTCTTTCTACCTCATAGTGTCTGGTGAAATGAAGGTTGGGGAAGAAGTCTTAAGTTACATGGTGCCATTTATATGTCACTGGTGGATGTAGTCCTTAACACTCGGAAGAAGCATAGGACATAAGCTGGATATGGTTTCATGGGGACAAAGAAGGTGTGCTGGCCTAGGGAGAGAAGCCCAATCAGGTGTCAGCAGGGGGCATAAGGTGCACAGTGGCTGGGGAGGAGTGTAAGTGTGCACAGTGACTTGGGGAGGGGTTAGGAAGGCAGAGAACCTCTGAGGGCGCAGAGAGAGAAAGGAGGTACTAGGAGGCAAACCTCCTCACCAGTGGCCTCTGCAGAGGCTCTGCTCCTTTCTACCTCTCCAAACTCCCCTCTGTTGGGAGCTGACACTCCCCAAATACATCTCATCTTTCTGCAGGCTTCTGCAGCACTTTGCATATCACATCAGCCCTCATGCACCACTTTCTAGGTTGTTCTTTGCCCATGTGTTTATTTCCTGAGACTGTAAGTGTGCGGTACTTTTGCTTTTCCTCTGTAATTCCTGAGCCAAGCTCAGGCCTGATGTAGAGTAGGTGTTTGAGGAGTGTGGAAATAAGCTTCTCATCATCTTGTTACCACCCCTTTCACTCTAAGTATCCTGCCTTTGTCATAGTCAGATACACTGAATGTGACTTGTTAGGTTCTGCTTCTCAGCTCCCCACAACCTGGCTTCCAACATAGAATGTCCCTTCTTCTCTCTTTCATCAATCTAAAGTCTTCACATCCTTTAAAATAAGTTCAAGTTCCACTAAAAGCACCTGTCAGCTGCCACACACTTGCCAGATTGTGCGAGAGAATAATATTTCGTTCTGTCTCACTTTTCTTTTCTATCATGTAAAAAGATTGAAAAGGATGATCTCTTGGGGCTTCTTTAGTTCTAATACTTTATGTTCAGTCACATTCAGGATCAATTTAGGACTAAGTCTGTGCCAGCCCTTCACCATCCACTGCAGAGCCAGAACAGACCAAGACTGCTTCCAAGGAGAAGCCAGACAGGCAAAGACGCCATGACAGTGACCACAGAACATATCATACAAACGTGTGTACGAAGTGTCTACAATGTATACAAAATGCAACTAGGAGCGCAACACAGAGGAAGCAGCTCTGTGTGAAGTGGAAAAAAGGGACAGAGAATAGAGGGTATGACATTTAGACTAAGTTCTAAAAGACAAGTAAGAGTTCACCATGTATAAGATGAAAAGGAGAGCATTCCAGGAAAAGGAAAAGTATAAATAGAAACATAGAGGCATGAATGTGGGTGGAAGTGCAGGGCATGAGGTGGTAGAAGCGGATGCTCATGAAGGCAGTGGTAGGAGGAAGCAAATGAAGTTTAAAATTTAGGCCAGGGTCTTGAGTAGCAAGAAGAGGAGCTACTGGAACATTACCCTGAAGGCAGTCGGGAGCCTTGGAAGATCTTTGTGAGGAGGGCATAATCTGACACATAGTTAAGTACCTACTGTACACTGTTCTGTATTGTGATATTTGCATATGTACTTGCCTTTATCCTCTGTAAATGGGAGCTCCCGGTAGGCGAGGGCTATCTGTGATCCTTCAGCACTGAGCACGGGCCCTGGCACATGAGGGCTCCAGTGTGTTGAACAGCTGATGACTCCCCCACTCTCTCTCTCTCTCTCTCTCTCTCTCTCTCTCAAATGTCCCTGGGCCTCCCAGCTTGTTCAGAGCCCTAGCCCATCTCCCACACCGAGGACAGCCCGCCCTCCACACACAGGCTGCACCCACCCCCGGAAGCTCACTTCACCTGCTCACTTCCCCTGTCTGACTTGGTGGGGGTCTTTTGGGCTTTAGACCTGTGTGTCACTGTGGTAAAAAAGCATGTGGGGCCTCAGCTTTGGTCATTAACTACAAGTCTCCGAGCCCAAATTCTTGTGCCAATGTTGCTGTTCCGCTCAGCACCCAAGGACGCCGACCAGCTTCTGCCAGCACGTAGGTGGAAAGTGACATATTGTAATTATCCATACAGATGGGAGAAAACAAAGATTAATTTGGACTCAAAACATGTAATTTCCCTTTAAAACCAGAACTGCTCTTTCACTTAAGCTATTTGATGCTCTCGTGGAAAATAATAGCATAAAAAGGGGGAAGGAGTACTCTATTTCAAAATTAGAACTCAGAGGCTTATGTTTCTGGGAAATCATTCTTAAAGGGTTACTTATCGATTTAAAGCTCAGTGGTGCTCATAGTTTGTTAAACCAGAGACATAGTTTGGTAAAGCAGTCCTTGAGGCTGTCGGCTAATAAGGAAGGAGCTCTGCACCTTTCTGAGAGAGCGCTTAAGCTCAGAGCAAGGAGAGTCCTGAGCATTTCACACCAGAGCCCCCAGGTCTGCCCTGAGTCCCCTGACACAGGTTCAAGGGTCCCCTCACCCCTATCTTCCCAGACTGACACTGAGCACACTTGGCTGGGAAGGACTAGGCTCCAGTCCTGGCTCTGACTTGTGACCTTGACCAGCACCTTTCACTCCCTGGGTCTCAGTGTCCTCGTCTGGATCGTGAAGAAGGACCAGATGATCCTGAAAATCTCCCCGAGTGTCAGTACTCTTTCACTGGTCTATGATGATACAACATGTGAAAAGAAGGTGGTTAAGGATCACAATAATTTTATTCAGGCTGACAGAGGACCTGAAAGAGATAATCCTCAAATTAACTTGTAAATGAGATTCTGAGGATTCTTTTGAGTTTTATGAAGCTTTAATTTTTTAAGAACTTTAACTAATCGAGAATGGCTTATAAGAATGAAATAAGCATTTTTCTCCAGAGCTGAGCTCCACAAAGGCAAGGGTTATGCCTTCATCACCAACTCCTTCCAGCACCTCCCTCCTGCCAGGGACCCAGCATAAAGTATTATTTTTCCAAAATGAATGAATGAATGAATGAATATATTAGTGCATGTTTAGTGAAGGGTAGGCAGTACAGGGGTAGAGAGAAAAAAATAGGTATGATCCTTCTGCAAGAGTTTCTAATATTCAGGATGGGGACACAAATGATTTGTGCACAATCTTAGACAAGGTATCATCAGAGCACATTGTTATGCAGACTCTAGGTGGACCGGGGGCTCAGAGCAGCCTGACCCATTTGATTGTAGCATGTAGACCTTTAGACATCAAAGTCCAACCACGTAAGCCAAGGGACTTACCCTAAACCATCATAAACTGGTTGGAAGTTGGGACTACAACCCAGAGGCTAGAGGAGATGAAATCATTTTTTTTGAGCACCTACTGGGTGCTAGGCATTGTAGTAAGCTCATAGCGAATCTTTAAGATCATCTGTAGAGGTTGTTGTTATTACCCCCATTAGGGGTAGAGAAGACCATTAAGAGGCCAAGCAACTTGCCTAGGATCCCATGTCAAACCTCCTGGTTTGCCTGGGCCACACCAAGTGAAAGGGAACTGTCTTGGGCTGCATATAAAATATATAGTGCAGTTAATATATACGTAATAAAATTTTCTGTATTTTTATATTTGCTATTATAACATAAATAAAAGAGGGGAAGAGGCCTGTGGCTGCACATTGAACATGGCTGCATAGCTCCTAGGTGCCTGAGAGAGTTCTGAACCCACACTGATGAACCTCTATCGGAGATGTTTAAATGGCTCTGGAATCATAAGATCTTACAATCAAATCCTGGGTCTGTTAAAAACTCTGTGGCCTCAGACAATCCTTTCTACCTTTCTGAACCTCCTTTTCCTGATTGTAAGATGGGGAATATACATAATGATGTGTAAAAAGTACTTCATGCGGTAAGTAACAGTGATTTATATTGTTTAATTAATGATAGGGTGGGGAGGAACATGTATCAGTGCACAGGCCTGAAGTATATGGGCAAGGTCAATGGGAAGGACGATCTGGCAGGAGCAGGTTGTTGGACATTGTCATGTCCTTCCAGGAGGCTTGGCCACTGGGGGAGTAGGCGATGAGGTCCAGAGAAAGGGCAGGGCCGGCACATTCCAGATGCCTTGGGATGTCATTCCCCAAATGCTCACTGGGCTGGCTGCCAGCGGTCATGGGAACACTCAGCAAGTCCAGCTCTTGCCTAGCTCTCAGGTAAGATGGATGTTCACCTTCCAGCCTTCTCTCTTCACTGGACCTGCAAGGTGGCCCCATCAGAGGACTTACCCTAGACCATCATGAGCTGGTGGAATGTTCCACTGAGGTGGACTGAATGTCTCAGAGGTATGTCCTCTCTAGCCCCAAACCTTTAGGTCTTCAAGGGAGGGGAAAATCATGTACTGATAGGATAAATGTACACTGTTGCTGGGTGCATATTTCACCACAATTTGAAAGGTGTGCACCACTGTACCCACTTTACAGACAAGGAAATGGAAAACCTGGAGTTGATACAGAAAGCCTAGAGGACGCACTAGCAGATGAAGTTGCATATGGAGACACTCAGACTAACATAGAACAAGGACCAGTCTCAGCCCCCAGCAACATCCCACCTCTGGTGATTCCCATGTTAGATTCAAAAATGGGATCACCCCCTTGCTGTAACATCAGAGCATGTGGTCATACAGGTTTTATGTGGACCTGGGGCTCAGGGACGCATCACTCACTGCACTGTGGAGTATGGACCCCGAGACATCCTCAGGCTAACCAGATAAGCCAAGGACTTGCCCTAGGCTTACTGAGCTGCAGTCTGGGACTGCAACTCACAAACTACAGGAGATGGTACATAATGATACTCTAGACTTAGGAGATGTGCTGTTCTGACTCATAGAGTCTCTGGAGCAGGACTAGGATTGTCTCTTTTGTAGCACAGATGAGAAACTGAGGGCCAGGGAGAAGCTGAGGAAGTTGCCCTGAGCCCCAAAAGCCAGATAAATAAGACTGAAGCCCACCTCTCTGCTGTGCTACTTACCGTAGTTTTGGTATGGGAAATGCCACCTTCTCCAACGGGAGGTTCAGCCGGTAATAATCTAGGAACGTTCTTGCCACGTTTCGCCCCAGCTTCATGTCTGCAGGTATATGTGTTAAGGAGAGACTTGGGGGAGAGAAGGAATGTGAAAAGAGGCCTAGGAATAGAAGTGGTAACAATAACAGAAAGAGTAACACTACTCACTGCTCTAAGTTTTTGTTATATTCTGTCTTCATCTTCACAAAAGCTTAGATGATGATTGTTGCTATTATTCTCATTTGATAGATAAGAGAGCTAAATTGCACAGAAGTTAAGTAATTTGGCTAAGATCACAGAAATAGGAAGGGGAGGAGCTAGTAAAGAGGTGTAAGATAGCCTTACCCAAAAGTCTGTGCATGTAGTTTTATGAATGCATAGCAGCCCTTTGGAAATCACTGAGTTCCCCTGGTCTGGCCTCAGGTAACCCAGGATTAAGCCATCTCAACAAGACACAAAGGCAAGAGAACCTTTGTTGCACAAGATCAGGGCTTGCCCGACCCTCAGGAATCGGCCAGCTACTTGGTAACCTCAGGTATAATGGTAAAACCTAGATTTTATTTTTATTTTATTTTTTTTGTCTTTTTGAGACAGGGTCTCACTATGCTGGCCTTGAGCTCATTCTGTAGCCCAGGCTGGTCTCGAACTCGCCAATGATCCTCCTGCCTCAGCCTCCTGAGTGCTGGGATTACAGGTGTGCGCCACCACTCCTGGCCAAGCTAAGTCTTTTTTTTTTTTTTTGTACCGGGAATCAAACTCATGACCTCAGGCTGGCCAGGCAAGCACTTATGCCGCTGAGCTATATCCCTGGCCCTAAAAAGCTAGACTTTAAAGACCATCTCCATTCTACCTTGACATTTTACATTTTACCAACAATGAATTCTTAGCATAGTATTTATGACCTTTTCTTTAAAGCACAACCTCCACAGGGAGGTGCCAATTCCATACCGACCTTTAACACCTTAGTATGAATTAGTACGGCACTCATTTAATCAATAGTAGAGAGCATCTACTGTGTATAGGATCTTCCATCTCTAGGTTTCACATATCCTATTTCCTCTGCCTGATGGGCCTCTTCCATTTCCTCTTGGGTGATGTGTACCCATCAATTCTCCAATTCCTCAATGTCCCTTTAGTAAAGACTTCTAGTATACTCCTCTCCTCTCTTCCCAAGGCTGTGAGTATTGTCCTTGTGCCACAATTCCAGTGCTTCTGAGCCGACTTCATTCAAAGCACCTGTCACTTACATCATAGGGCACGGAATGGATGTTTACTCACCTAACCCTTAACCACTCTTCCCCCCCACTCTCAGCTCCGAACACACAAACCATCACCAGCCCTTCCCCATGAGACCTTCTTTCTCTTGACTCAGTCAGCTTATTTCCATCCCCGCCCCCAATAGACCAGCATCATCTTTCCCTTAGATTATTGTCGTCCTGCCATAATGGGCCTCCTGCCATAGCACGCCTCCCTCCCCATCCAGAACATTTTCTACAGCAGAGCCACAGAGTGGAGTTGCTCTAAAATAAAATCTTTCCATGCCACACAGCTGAGGGAAGCACATCAGTGACTCCCAGAAGCCTTTAAAGCACATATTTCTGGCATGACTTATAGGGGTGTTCGTAGTTGGGTCCCTGATTATTTTCTCAGCTTCTTGCTCACTGCCTCCCACTGTCCAGCCCTTGCCCTTCCCACTGCTGAGTTAGGGAACTTCCCTCCCACTTCCTGTGCTCCAGGGCCAGTTCTTCCTCAGGCTCCAGACCGCGCAGTTCAGTTATCTTTCCCTGCGTGAGTCTTCTCAGTGCCCGTACTGGGACAGGGCTCCTTCTAGATTCCCACAGACTGTTCTAGTTCTTCACCAATTAGACAACTTGTCATCCTGTGTTTTAACTGTCCTTTCAGTAGCCTCTTCAATCCTGTAAGTGCTGGGGGCAGAAGTGAAACTCTTACTCCATCATCTAAATACTCATAGTCACCTGGCAATGTGTGAAATATATTTGTTAAGTGAATAAATAATAATATCTAATACTTCTATAATGTTTAATTTGTGCTGGCCATTCTTATGTATATTGACGCAATCCTTACAACAACCCAATAAGGTAGTTCTACCATTATCCCCACCACTCATAAAAGGTACCTGATTTTCTCGAATGTTTGGCATCTTGTAAGTTCTGGAGCTGGGGCTTGAACCTGGATCCCTCCTCTCTGGTGCTTCCGGGAGTCACCTTGTTTCATGTTCACATCCATACTCTCTCACCTGGTACATGGTCAGAAGCCTCAGTCCATTGAGTGATGAGGCTCACACCTTTGATTCAGGAGCAGGCATTTATGGGGACATTTGTCAAAGCAGGACTCAGAGACTGGGCTAAGAGGGTCTATGGGGAAGGACCACTCACAGGTGGACTGTAACAGCAGAACAATTGAAACACGCCTTTCTGATAAAGAACATAAAATAAGCAATGATACAGGAATGATTTTTCCATCCATCCATCCATCCATCCATCCATCCATCCATCCATCCAAGCAAGAATTTTTGAAAGCCTGTGTGTGGTTTGCCAGGACATGTGTGAGGGGAATGTTTGGCGGGAAGAGTCATGGTAGGTCACAGTAGAGAGGACAAAGTGGAGTGGGGGAAAAACATGGAGATGACTTCGTTTGCAGAGTGGGTGGGCAGTTGCTGCAGGCTTGACTCTGGGGCTGGCTGAGGCTAGTGGGGCTTCTGGGCCCCTTCTCTTCAGGGCTCTGGAAAGAGACCAACCTTTGTGAACTGTGCAAGTGAATTCTCACCACTTTCTTCAAGAAGTCCCTCGACTGGGACAAGACGAGGCCCAGGATTTTAAGACTGACATCCACAGAGCTCCTACTATGTATCTGCTACTGTCCTGGGAGCTTTGCCTACATACAACGTATTTGTCAAAATAACCCAGCAAAGAAGATATTGATAGGTTAAGGAAACTGTCGAAGGCCACATAGCTGGTAGTGGTAGAGTCCGGACTTAAATCTAGGCATGTCTGACTCCAGAACCATGAGTTTTCCACTGCCCTGAACTGTTTTGTGACTTGAAGGCACCTTTTCTGTCAAAGCCTGAGTCATCCCAGGCCAGTGCCTGGTGGGAGAAGGAAAAACACCAGACAAGTTGTTTATGACAGCGAGCTGCACTGCAGGCTGTCTGTGCTCCGGGGCTGCCACCTTCTTTTTTCCTCTGGATGTGACTGACCTTTCCTGTCCCCTTCTTTAAAAGTTCACATGCTGGCACTGGGTGTGGCTTCTATGGCCTGCAGACCCTGGAGGCAGGCTCATAACCAGGGCCTGTGGGAAAAACTGGCTGCCTTTAACCCATCCAGTCTGTATCAGCTCAAGGAGACTAAATCACAGCTGTGTGGGCTGACAGGAAGACCTCAGTTCACGGAGGAAAGCAGGGGTACCTATAGAATGAGGCAAAAAGTTGCAGCTGAAGTTTCAGAAACAAATACGCTTAATCCAAACCCTGACTCTGCCACATGCTGTGCACATAGATTGTATTTTCCAGAGATGTCTGCAACAATATCTCCCATCTGATGTGTGATTCTGCAAGATGACCTTGACGCTTCTTCCACAGAGAAGTGTGGTTTACATCTCTTCCCCTTGAATTTTCATGGGCTTGTAAATGACTTTTAACCAAGCAGATGGCAGAAGTGGGAGGAAGTGACATTGTGTGACTTCTGAAGCAAGGTCAGAAAAGGCAGTCAAACTTGTAGCCTGCTTGCTGGGATCCTGGAGCTGGAGACCTGAGCCTCCATGCAAGTGGTCTGAGTGCCCTGAGTCCTGAGATGACCTGAGGGGAGCCAGAGTGACGATTCCTGCCCAGCCGGTGGCCCCTCTAGCTTCTGCTCACCTGGCTCCAGCCATCATCTGGCTGTGACTGCATGAGGCTCCACATTAGCACCACCCTCTGAGAACTTCCCTAGTGTCTGACCCACAGAGGAATAGCTACTGTTGTTTTAAATCAGTAAGCTGGGGGAGATTTTCTACCATATACATAGGAAACTAGAGCATTACGAGAATTTGCATAAGGAATTCTATCATCCTGAGCCTCATTTTCCTCAACTGTAAAATGTGAACAATACTTGTCACGTGATCACTGGGATGGAGCATGTGCAGCACCTGATAAGTACCACAGGGCTGAATAAATAAATGGGTGAATAGCAAGAGTGAAGCCTGATCCCTTTTTCCTCAACTATACTGAAATCCAGACCTGAAGCAACCGCATACAATATTCTTGCTCCTTTGTCCTCTAGAACTTCTAAGGAGCTTGGTTATCCCAGTAAAATTTCCACTACAAGGTGTTTATCATTCTGGATAAGCTCTGTTTAAAAGGTGGTGTTTTAAAGGCAGGAGTTATTTGGAGTGTCTCCCACACCCCTCTCACACATTCTTCATACCCCAAAGCCTCACTCCAGATTATTTACCCCTCTGAGTCAAGAAAAGGGACACAGGTAGAAAGCAGAGCAGAGACTGACTGAATACTTTCAATTAAAACCAGCTGTCTTTGAACAAAGATTTAAATTCCAGGCAGGAAGAGGCAATAATTCTCCCGGCTGGAAGCTTTTTCAATCTATTGCAGTATTAGGAGAGAGAAAAACAGGGGTGAAAACTCCCAAGTAGTCATTGTCCCCCCAAAATCTTAGCAGCATTTATATGCTGAAAATCTTCCCATCCTCAGGTTTTTTCATAGGCCACTGGCCTGTTTCTCAGAGATGACAGGAAATGGCCACCCGTGGGGTGGATGGTATCAGGGAATTTAAAGCAGTAAAACTGGAGGATTTGGAGAGGAGTGTTGGAAACTCAGGTTGATTCAGACTTCCACTCAGAAAGAAAAGGTAAGTGTCAGTAGTCTCACTTCCCATTCCTTGAGGCTCTCTAATAAGTGATGAGGGCCTGGGGACAGGCACTCACCCATCTATCCATTCATTCAAACACTGGCTCCTCCCATATGCATACCGCTATAAAGAGTGACAGGGCTTGGGCTACGTAAAGAAAAACTGACAAATACACTTTGCAGTCTGGAGTAGGATGGCAACACATCTCAGTCAATGACATCACAACAGGCTGTAGAGCTGTCACACTCACAAAAGCAGCTACTGTTTCTTTAAGAGTTTACTTTGTGCAGCGTAGTTGCCCTCACCAATCCTGCCCAAACCCGTGCAAGTTCAAGGACCCATTCCAGAACCATTTTACAAATGAGAACACTGAAAATCAGAGAGTTTGCATAATTAACCCTGGGACTCATGGCTTGAAAGTGACAGGAAGCACGTGAACCTCTGTGTCTTCTAACTATGTGCACAGGCTCTGTCCTCCTTTGAATATAATCAGAAATTCCAAGACAAATTTTTTCTGGATGTGTAGAGGAAAATTGTATTCCACATGGAAAAATGGTGAAAGGCAGACATATAACAAAGTCTGAAGGACAAAGACAAACCCTAAAGGGAGAGAGGAGAAGCATCAGCAGACACAAGGGTGGCTGGGGCCCATAACCTGAAACACCGTAGTGGAGGGTCAAGGACAGAGGTGTAAACTTGCAGTACTATGCAGGGTACAGATTAGTGAAGGTTTTGACTGCCAAATTAAGGAGTTTAACCTTTCATTCTTCAGGCAATAAAGATCAGTGTGTAGGGACTGTGACTGTCATTCCTTCATTCCAATATTTATTGATCGTCCAATAAGGTCAGCTCCTTGGAAGTAAAGGTTCAGGCTTTACTACGGTTAAAAATCAAACCAAATCACACCAAACTTAATCAAACCAAGACAATGGTTCTTTTTTTTTTTTTTGGTTTTTCTCCGGTACCGGGAACTGAACTCATGACCTTGCGCTTGCCAGGCAGAAGGCAATGGTTCTTAAACCTCAAATTGGTGACATATAACAATGTAGCCAAAACTCATAGGAATATGTGACTGTGTTTGTAATAGTGAGATGAGGAAAACACACAGGCTCTTCAGCTGAGGATACTAGGGGCCTGGACGGGTTTGTTGGACAGACCCTTCTGTTAGTGTGATGTATTCAAGCAAATGCCCCAATGTGATGAACTCAGGAAAAGCCCCAGCCTCAGTCTTTTCCTTACCAAATATTTATTGAATACCTACTATGTGCCAGGTTATTTTGGGCACTCAGGGTACTCACTGAATAAAATGACAAAGACTCCCACCTTTACGAAGCCTACAATCTAGCTATGTAACCCTAGCACATTCACAACTTCTACAATATGTCAGGAAGTGATAGACACTCTGAAAATAATGAGCAGCATAAAGGGGAATCCTGAGGGCAGGTAGTAGATTCCAGTAGAATGGTCAGCAGAGGCCTCCTTGAAAAGCTGGGGTTTAAATGGACCTAGTGGAGGTCCAAGGAGCTTGCCAACCCAAAGGATGAATGAGTGTCCTATTCTGAAGCACGAGACTTGAACCAACCATGACCACAAACTGGGGATAAAATTTAACCTCAGGAACACATCCTCCTTGTCATGCGGTATTGTCCTACCCCCCAGAGCAGCTCCGGAGGAGACAATCTCACACACCTTCCTTTCCTGGTCCACAACGTTCCATCCCCATCATGTTCCTCCCCTCGTGGACCCACATCTCTGCAGCCCTCTCCAACTTTTTCACTCCCCGCAGCTCTTCCAGGCCAGTAGGGAGCTCACTTGGTGCACCCTGCAGCAGATACTCAGTCTCTTCCTCTTTATGCTCAGTGCAGCTCTGATTACTACTCCCATTTTGCCGCTGAGAAATGGGAAGTCATTTGTCTGAGGAGGCACCTGAAGTGTTGGCACAAGGGGGATTGAAGCTCACTCATTCATACATTTGTCAAGTGCCTTCTATGCACCAGACACTGTTCTAAGAAGTGGGATGAGATGAGAAGAAAAACAGACAGTCCCTGACTTCACCACAGTCTTTCCTTGTCATCGTCCTGCCTCCAAATAACTCCTATCTGCTCCTTAGTTGGAAACCTCCACCTAGGATTCTTTCTTTGCTTACATGCCTACCCCTGCCAGCAACAGGTGATGATCACCAAAGAAGAAAGATTAATTCTGTAGAGGGGCAGGCCAGGAAAAAGTGATTTCTCTTTGGTAAGGCTGACAGCACTGCTGGAATGTTAAGAGACAGCTGTCTAGGAGCCTCTACATAGAGACAGAAGAACAATGCTACAGTGAAATATCTTTTATCTCTGCCTGCTCACCAATCCTCCCACAGAGTCACAGGTGCATGACTAAACAGATGAATCCTCTTCTGAAGGGCTGGGTGGAGGCAGTGGGTATAACTGAATGTCCCCAAGCATCCCTCAAATTTGGAGGCCTTCTCTCTCTCTCTCTGTGTGTGTGTGTGTGTGTGTGTGTGTGTGTGTGTCAGAGAGAGAGACAGAGACAGAGATAGAGACAGAGGCAGAGACAGAGACAGACAAAGAGAAGGGCAGAGTAAGAGACCAAAGAGAAAGAGATGCAGACAAACAGGAAGTTGCAAAGAGAAACTCTTCAGGATAGAGCACAAAGATGAGAGAAAGATAATCAGAGGGCTGAGAGAGCCTCAGACTTGAAAACTGAAGAGAAGTGAAGAGAGGGGCAGAGAGCTAGGACAATAGGTAGCAAATGACAGAAAGGGAGAGAATCCGGCTGAGAGAGTGAGGCACCTAGACAAGAGGGGAGGGAGGGAAATGGGTAGAGAGGGAGGTGGCGGAGGAGCGGGGAGGCAGGGATGAGACAGGAAAGGCCAAAGGCAAAAAAGCAGAGGAACACTGGCATAAGAGGGGAGACGGTGAAGAGGAGAGATGCTCTGTGGTTGAAAGAGACAAACAGGAGAGAGGGAGAGGAGAGCAGCAACAAGGAAGGGAGAGGCACAGGGACCGGAAGGGAGACTTCCTCTTTGACAAGTGGAAGCCAGCTCCGAAGGCAGGTATTTTTGGAGAGGATCACTTCAGGAAGGAGGCTGCCTGTTGTTGGACGTGGGAGGGGAAGGTGTCCAAATTAGCCAAGAATGAATTCGAGTTGGAGGTAACCGCAGAGCTCTATATTAGTGTCTACTGCCACTGTAACACATTACCACAAATTTGGTGGTTTAAAATAACACGAATTTATTTTCTCATAGTTCTGGATGGCAGAAATTGGAAACCAGTTTCTTTGAGCTAAAATCAGCTAAGAGGGCCACCCACCCTCTGGAGGCTCCAGGAGAGAAATTAGTCATTTCTGGTGGCCACTGGCATTGCTTGGTCAGCAATCACATTGCTTCTATCTCTGCCTCCTTGGTCCATTGGTCCCTCTTGGTCCCTCGCCTCAGTTTCTTCACCTCTGAACTGGATAATGCTACTTGTCTCACGGCATTATTATATTGACCGAAAATCCTGTAGCGAAGGCTCCCAGCACAATTCTGGCATGCAGTAGCTCCTTTTATTAGCATTGTTATTTATGACACTGCCATCTCCAAATCTCCCTCTGCCTCCCCCTTCCAAGTATACCTGTGATTGCACGTAGGGCCCGCCCTGGTCATATAGCATCATCTCCCATTTTAAGACTCTTAACAACAACCCCTGCAAAAATCTTGTTTTCAAATAAAGTAACATTTATGGGTTCTACAAGTTAGGATCTGGTTGCCTTTGGGGGTAATTTTTCAGCCCACTGTGTATTCCCTGAATGTCCCTGTGCTTAGCCGAGTGCTAAGGATAAAGACACTCAAGTGTCTGAACTGAAGTTTGGGCTCTGTACTAGATACCTTGCTGGGAACTCAACAAACCCCACCTCACTGGAGCTGCAAAAGCAGTCAGTGGAGATCCCAGTGTTTGGACCCAGATGTGTCTGATTTCAGAGTTGTTTATTTGCATGATTGCTGTCTCCTAAGGGCAGATGATACCTGTACTGACCATGTGCTGCCTAATTTACCTCTTAAAAGTAATTTACCTTGTATTCCAGTACTGCCTCATCCTTTTTTCTCACCATTGCTACTGTAGTTCAGAGCCTTGTCTCTTATCTGAATCACTGCTTCAGCCTATTTATTGGTTTCCTGGCCTTCCCTTTGTCCCCATTTCTGTTGAGAATAATGTTCTCACAAATGATCATCGTGTTACTTCCAGACCTACAGGGTAAATTCTAAGCTTTCAAATCTGTCCTCCATGGCCTTGTATAAGATGGTCTCCATGTTAGCTCCCAGCACAGTATTCTGTTGTTCCTCTAGTTAGAATATGTGGCTTAGAGCATGAAAAGCATGCGTGGTTATAAGCAGGCCATTTACCTTCACTGAGACTCAGGTTCTTCACCTCTGAGTGGGATAATGCTACTTGTCTCACAGCATTATTATATTGACTGGAAATCCTATAGCCAAGGCTCCTGGCACAATTCTGGCATGTAGCAGCTTTTCAGTGTCATTTTTATTTATGACACTGTCATCTCCAACAAAGTGTGAGTTCATCAAGCACACAGGTATGTCAAGCACACAGGTATGTCAAGTTCAAATTTGTCTCCACTGCAATCCACGTGTTAGGCCTATTAACCCAGGCAGGAAGAAAAAGCAAAACAAAAGAAAATACCAAGATGCAGAAGGGAGAGAAAAAGGGATAGAAAGGGATAGAAAGAAAGGGACAGGAAGAAAGAGAGATGAAGGATTATTTTTTAAATTCTGTGTTCTGATTGTCCAGCATGACTGTGTAGGTCTCTTCCATGCTGTGCGGCTCAGTTTTGTCTCTTGCAAAATCGCCTGGACATTAAACAGAAGATCTCTAGTCCCAGTTTGCACTCTCTCTGCTCCAACCAAGAGAAGTGTTTCCCTGGAGCAAAGTATACCCTTTCTGGCCAAGCAGATGAGAGTTACTCTTATCAGGAATAGGGGTGATTCTTAACGGGGAAATTGACGTAGTCAGGCTAGAGGACTTCTGGGCTAGAATAGGTATGGATCTGATCTGAGGGATAACATTCATAGTTCAGGTGGAATGACCTTGGGGGATTTTCATACCTCCAATTTATTAGACAAGTCACTGTCACTTATTCACTGCTTATTACTCATTGATTCATTCAACAGAAACATTGAGTGCTGGGCTATGCAATAAGCATTTGGATCATATACACACATGCTGATTATATAGAATAAATAAAACAGAGATGCTCTGCCTGAAGCTTCCTGTAGTCCAGGCACTACTGACATATTGGGCTGATTGATTCTATGCTGTCTCATGCTTTGCAGGGTGTCTAGCAGCATCACTGGCCTCTTCCACTAGATGTCAGCAGTATCCACTCTGTTGTGACAACCAAAAATGTCTTCAAATACTGCCAAGCATTCCTGGGGCGAGGAGGGCCAAACTCACCCCGGGTAAGAACCACTAAGCCTAGGTGTTGCTCACTACCTGGTGAAGCAGCAGCAGGTGGAACCGAAAAGGTCATAGGAGCTTGGCTGGGAGGGCCCTTAGTTTTCCCATTTGGAAAAATTAATCCCCAAAAGGACCTTCACAGGTTGTATTAGCCCCGCTGGGGTGGCTATCTAACCCCCTGGCCACACTTCACAGGCAGCGTGGCCTCCCTCTGTTGCCAGCACACGTCTACCCCTGAGATGCCGCTGCCTTCCCTACTAGACTCAGACTACTGGTCTTTGTCGCCCCGCCTATCTTAGATGAGCTTCTCTTTCCAGGAATATTACTCTCTTTCCAGCTCCCACACCATCGTTTCCCCGCCTCTGTCACTCAAAGAACCAGCAGTTTCCCAGAAGTGCCTCCTTTTCCCCACCAACTGTTGATCACTGCTCTGGAAATTGGCTCTTGAAATTGGCTGTGGCTGCCCAGCTGGGCCCCGGCTCAGCAGTCGTTGGGACTTTGATGCTGCTCAGCCTGCGAGAGGGCTCTGCTTCTCTGAGATGCTCAGACTCTGCTTGTCTCGTTGATATTTTTAGAGGCTTCAACCAATGCACAGTAAACACAAGACCAAAGACCAAAGGAAATATTTGCCGAGCAGCGTCTTGGAGCAGTCAGGGTATGGAGGGCGGTGTAAGAAGAGCGCTGACGCATCCTGGCTTTGTGCTCCGCTGGGTTTCCTGGTGGAGCGTGGCCTTGGGTGGGCATGGTCTCCTCTGGGTGTCAGTTTCTTATTCTGCAGACTGGAGGAGGGATTGGCTTGCTGATATTTATAGAACTTTCAGCTCTGATGTTCCTCAAGCCTTTAGGTTAGGAATTTTTACCTGAGCCTTTTAGGGGTTCCTGAACCCTTGATAGCACAGGCAGAATTTTCTGTGTGTATGTGAATTTTCTGGGGAGAGTACTCATGATTTCCTACAGTCTCCAACATCCTTCAAAGTGTTGAGTCTCTGCTGTAGTGGGAGGAAATAACTGAGTTTATCACCACCTTCCAGGAAATATTCATTCTTGCCCTTTTTTGACCCTTTCCTTTCTTATATTCCAACTCCTCTGGGACTAGAGAGAATGTGGTAGAACATGGGAGTGAGATCAAGCTAAACTTGGAATGGGATGAACAGGGAAATCTATCCCAAATATATCATATTAACTCAATAGAAAAACTTAAGAAGTCTGGGGACCCCAGTCTGCTGCAGGGTTCAAAAAATTGTTCAGTAAAGATGAACCCTAAAAAGTGACTGCAAAATTTGGCAGGAGTTTGACCACTCTGTGGCTGAGAATTGGAGGTTTGTTATCAGTCCTGGGCTCAGAATTTTAAAGGCCCACAGAAGGGCTCCTGGAAGAGAAGGGATATATGGTCCTTCATCTTTAAAAGAAGCCCATTCTCCATTCCTGTGTCTTCACTCCTAATTAAGACCAAGTCTGCAGTACATTCGTGCATTCAAGAAATGAGTGATCTCTTACGAATCAAACAACCTGTATTTGAGCCTCAGCTTTTATCACCTACAACATGACTTGTCACAGACCCCTCCAGAGCTTCAATTTATCCATTTGGATAATAAGGAAAAATTGAGCTTACATCACAGTTTCACCAAGGAATAGCCATCACCATCGTGAAATTCTACCATTATTTTGGGACATGCATATTACTTTCCAGAAAAATGGAAATGATCACAGCTTTAAGAAGAGTATGAGGTTGAGTTTCAATTCCAATCTTTAGAGTCCTTGTGGCTCTAACATTTAATGGGTTTTTTCCTTCTCTATTTTATTTTTTAATTGTTCTTTTGAACATGAAACTTAGAGGATAGAATTATTGTAAATGACACTATCTTCTAGGCACTGTACTAGTTTCATTTGTTACTCACAAATGAAATAGGTTTTATTATACTTCAGATGCAGGTTAAAAGTCTGGGGTTCAGAGATGTTACCTTATCTAAGCTAGCAAGTAGATGGTTAGGACTTACACTTACACTTAGATCTGTCCAACTAGAGACCTATAGCTTTTGAAGCATTACTATTATATTAATTTACATTAACTTTAAAAAACAAACCCATTCCATTGTCAGATGTTTATTATCTACCATACAAAGTGCTATACCAATTGCTGTGGATTTGAGAAGGTTTTTTTCTTTTTTGATACTAGGAGTTGAACTCACAACCTCACACTTGCCAGGAAGGCACTGTGCTGCTGAACTATATCCCTTGATCCCTTTGCTGTGGATTTGGAGATGAAAGATCAGTCTCTGTCCTTGAGCCACATAAAAACTGCAATGCAGACAGTGGCTACTATTGCAGGGGAAGTAGTGGCAAAGAAAGTGGGATTTAATATTAGAAGAACCCTGTAAGTCTCAGGGGAGGCGAGAACTGAACTGAATTGAGAGAGTTTTATTTTTGTTTTTGTTTTTGAGATGAGTCTTTGTGGAAAAATCTAGTCAAAAATTAATTGAGAGTCTATTATGTATCAGGTACTTTTCTAATTGCTGGGGTGAGCACTGTACAAAACAATAAGATTTCTACACTCACAGAGTTTATTAGTGTAGGGAAGATAGGCAACGACAAAACCAACAAATGTAGTATAGGACTGGAAACCAGGGGATTTGGAGGAAGAGTAGGAATTGGCCAGGAAAAAGTAGATAGCATGGAAAGGCTTAGTTCCTAGAATTTCCTTTTATCTATTGTTTTTCTGGTTTCATGCCAAGCAAAGTTGAAAACAATGCCACTCACAGGATGGGTATATGGCCCAGCTCAAACTCCCAATGAGACCCACAAATTTACCCAGTTTTTTTTACCGAGAAAGTATCTGTGTGGCTTTTCGTTCCTTGTCCATTCTCACTCTCCCACACCTCTGATGACCCAGCTGGACTGTCTGCCTCTGATCAATGCTACTCAGGATTTACTCATTGTCAGGTCATAAAACATGTTTGTTCCCCGTCTCTCTCATCCCTGTTCTGTGTTAGTAACAATAAGACAACAAACCAGATTATCCCCCATGCTCTTACCCATCCCTTGTGCAACATGATTCCTTCGCCTCTTCTGTGTCCCTTCATGCACCCTAGGCTATCCCGGACCCCTGGCCTCATTATCTTAGCTAACTCCTGCTAATTCTTTAGGTCTTAGCTCAACTGTCATATCCTTAACACCTGGGCGTTACTCTAGAGTCCCTAACATGACCATCACTTCACATCTGAGTATGTGAGTTTTTATTAACATCTGTCTCTTCTCCTAGACTACCAAAATCTGTGATTAAAAAACCCATATCTGCTGTTTGCCATGTTTCCCTTTTGCCTAGTAGACTTTCTGGTGCATTAGGTGCTTAGTTAACTATTACTCTGTGAAACAATCCATACTGCTAATGATAGGCATTTGTAGGGGATGGAATTTGGTTCTTTCCTCATGGATCAAGTGTATTGCCGGACTCAGAGAGAAAAATGAAGACCATCTCCAAGTGGTACAATGGAGAATAAGATTATGAGAAAAAAATTCTGTAGGGAGCAAGGGTGGACATGAAAGCACATACCACAAGCTCCAGAAGGTTATGTGGCCTTTCTCTTCCTTTCCTACCCAGAGGAAAGGAGGAAAAGTCCATCACAACTAGGAACCCTGAGAAAGGGACCATCAAATGAGAAGAAGCCCTGAATACCATTGCCTGATGGTCATTTCCAAGGAAGCCAAAGATGTGATTCTCTCTTGGCTATAGAAATGGTAGGTTTTGTGAAGAAAATGATGATCTCTAACCCCGTGCAGGTGAACCCTGCACAGTAAAGTGGTGAGGTTCCTTCACAGCCTAGCTACAAGGTGAAACCAGCTGGAAGTACTGGGCCTCCAGGAATGCAGTCTTCTCTGGAACCACAGGCTCTCAGCAGTGACCCACTGATCCAGAAGGGGCAATTTGGACCTGTGCCTGGAGGAGACAAAAAGGAACTTGACCTGGGGGTCACCAGACCTGGGATGTACAGTTGCATCCATAATCTCTAGTGCTCTCTGCCTGTCTCTCTCCCCCATTAGACTTCCTAGAACTCCTTGAGATCAGAGCCTGCCTCTTCCCCATCCTCATCTCCTTACAGTCTAGTACACCAGCAAATAGTACTCATGGGAAATAGAGGTAAAGAAATAAATAAACCTTACACAAGTGGCTCACCCCTAATTCTCTATTTCTCTTTCTGTAAAATGGGACTAACCTAGTAAATGTAAGAGCACCCAGTGTGGGGTTTAATATAAATCAGATGCTCAGAACTAGATGTCTGTCTTCTTTTTGGTTTTAACCACACCTCAAGTCTTCAAGTTCTCCCTGAACTTTACCGACCCATATTGTCTAGACTTAATGAGCCAATGCACAAATGATTAGAGAATCATAAACTGTCTGAGTAGGTGAGTACCAGCCTTAATTTCTCTTTTTTATTTTTATGCTCTTAATCTATTCTCTTTTTAGTTTTCTATATTGAATCCCCAATCTCAGCTTCTGTGGCTCCAGAGGAACTCATGCTGGCTAGACTCTGGGTGAAGTCAATCCTCGCTTGGACGATTAGAGCACTGGAATTCTTACTACAACAATAAGTCAGGTACAACATGCGGCCCAATGAAACTCAGTTCTGGGCCTTGTGAAGCAGGGAAAATGCTTCTTATAGTTTGCATCTGTGTGTGTGTGTGTGTGTGTGTTACTGAGGACTGAACCTAGGGCCTTCACACTGAACTACATGTCCAGCCATTTTGTATTCTGAAACAGGGTCTTGAAAAGTCACTAAGATGCTCAAGTTCAGCTCAACCTAGTTATCCTCCTGCCTTGGCCTCTGAGTGTTGGAATTAGAGTGTGCTTTGTATTCTGCATGGCCTCCAAAGGACCATGGGTCAAAGGCTCAGTCCTCAGCATGGTGCTTTTGGAAGGTGGTAGAACCTTAAGAGGTAAGGCCTGGTAGAAGGTCCTTAGACCATATTCTGGCCCCTTCCTCCTTTTTCTTCACTGGCCATAAATTAAGCAAATTTTCTGAGCAGTGAACTTCCTGTCACTGACAGTGAGCACTTCCACCAGAGGCCTAAAAGCAATGGGTCTACCTCATCATGGACTGGGGCCTCTAAAACCGTGAGCCCGAATCAACCTTTTCTTTTTATAAGTTGGTCACATCAGGTGTTTGTTATAGTGATGTAAAGCTAACACAGTCCTTCGTTTTCAGAGGATGGGACATCCACTGCGTGCTTCTGTGCCCACCGATGTCATCTTGCATGCATGGCATGAGAGCAGGCAGGGGATGTGGAAGTACTCAGGAAACAGCTAAGATGCTGAGCACAGTGAGAGTGAGACCAAGCCCTGATGATTCCCTGAGATTGGCTTAATCCAGCTAAGCCTGCAACCAGGGTTCCTTTGGACTCAAGAGGTTTTTTCTTTTGTTGATTTTAAAGAAAAATCAAAACAAAAAAACCAAAATTCCAAAACAATATGGTAGGAGGGTCACAATGGTTACTTGTGTATTGTTACCTTTCAAATAGTTACCAGTTTTGATGGCCAATTAATTCCCCTTTTTATCTAAAAAAGAGTTGAGTTGGATTTTCTGTTACTTGTGACCCTGTTTTGGCTACCACAAGAACTTGGAATTTGTCTCATTGAACCTAATTTTTCAGGCAGGGAAGAGATTTTTATGCACTACTACATGAACCATTCTTACACACAACCAGCTTCCCAAATAAATACACTGCTTCACTTCTGTTTTTCTTTGTTGCTGACCAGAACAGGAGAAGGTTATCCTTCTTCCTTGAGAGGGTCGTAGAAGATTGATTTTGGTCATAGAATGACTAATCTTTCTCCAGCAGGGAATTTTTAAATTCAAGTCCTCAGGAACCATTTCGTTTTGCATTACAATGTTTGGATCCCCCAAGTGGGACTGCTGATGGCTGTCCTTTTCCTCGCACACAGTGTAATCAGCAACAATTAATTCTAATCACAAGGAGACAGCGAGAATGAACAGAGCAGTAATTGGATGGAAGTAATCAAAATCTATCTCAGCTCATAGTTGGTACCTGTGTGTTGGAAAATACGAGTAACCGCATGCACGTACATCCATGCTCACATACACTGACTCACACTCACGCATGCTTCCACTCGCCTCATCACCTCTGCAGTTGCACATTCAGGGAGGCCAGCTTGCCATCCCTCTTGCTCCTCACTGTGCCTGACTCATGGTAAACAGTAAGTGGACATTGGCTGAGTGACTACTTGTGGAGCCTGTGTCTTTGCTCATGTTCTCTTTCCACCTGCAGAATCCAGCACCTCCATCTTGGTCTCAGTTCTAGTCATCCTTGAAGACTTTAGCCTAAAAGTTACCAGCTCCTCTACAAAACGTTTGAAACTCATCCCAGGCAGGATTATCACCTACTCTGAACTCTGCCCCTCTTCTATGATACTAGCAGTCTTTAGTGTTCTATTATAAGATTAATATTGGTGTTTTTTTCTCCATCACCTCAAGTTCCTTAACTCAATCATTGGGCCTCCTTGAGGCTGGGCAGTGTGGATACGAAAAGGTTTCAGACTGGGTCTATATCCTGAAATCCTCAGTAACTGTGCCTGACTCATCTTTCCAGTATCCCAGGCTTTGGGCCATAGCAAGTGATGCTTAAGTCTTTGATAATTTTGAAGATGGCTTAGGTGAAGACATCCAGCTGGAACAGTGCTGGGTCTGGTGAGGTGACCTATGGATGGCTAGGCATGGATGCCCTGGATTTTCTGAGGGAAAGAATTTGATATTGCAGAGAGATTTGCCATAGAGGATGTACTCAAACTCAAAGATGCTGAACAGGCTTCACCTCGGTCCCAGAATTGTACGCCTTTAGACCTAGGCTGGGGTGGGTCCACCTTTGTCAGTGGGTTTCACAGTGATGTTGAACAAGTCATTTACCCTCTCTGAACATCAGTTTAACAACCTTGGTTTTATTCAGCCATCAATTATGAACACTTGCTATATTCCTGGCACTGTCACTAGACCTGGAGGTACAGAATAACTCATATGTGATTAGCAGTTTTGAAGGACTCGTAGTCTAGTAGACATGATTGAAAGAGCCATCAAAGGGAAATGTAATATCGCTACATTGGTAGTTTCCATTCCTCAGAGCTTCCTGGATAATTCCCACACTCCTCTGTCTAACACCGAGGCCTCTGAGATCTGGCCCCTGCACAGCAGTCCAGTTTGTTCTCCATAGTGACCCTGTGTCCCAGCCACACTGTGCTGCCAGATATTCCCCCATGCCCCATTATAATTCATGTTTTTGTCCATATAATTCTGAAATTGGCTATCTGCTCTATCTCTTATTTCCCTTCATTATAAAGTGAAAGTGTCAAAACTGAAGTCTGCACAGAAGGAATACCACATTTATAAAGTAGGAAGAGTTCTAATATAGCTTTTTTAAAAGAAAGTTTGCTCCTTCCTCCCTCCCTTCCTCCCTCCCTCCCTTCTTCCTTCTTTCCTTCCTTCATCTCTTCCTTCTCTCCTACTTTTATAAAAGATGGAGATGGGGCTGGATTAACTCTATGGATCCTACACCTGCGCAGGGGATCAATGACACTGTATCACTTATAAATCTTTTCCTGAGCCTTTGAAACTCATTACCACATTGTCTGTCCTGCGATTCCCCTCACAGTATTTGAAAATGTCCCACAAGCCAATGAACTAATGTGATTTTTAATTTTGTGTGTAAGCTTGACTGGGCCATGGAGTGCCTAAGCATTTAGCCAAACATCACTCTGGGGGTGTCTGTGAGTATGCTTTTGGATGAGATTAACATTTGAATGAATAGAGTGAGTAAAGCGAATCACCCTCTGTGCTAGGCCTTAACAAATCCACTGATGAGGTATAGAACAAGAGGCCTAGTAAGAAGAAGCTCCTCCTGACTGCCTGCTAGAACTGGGACATAGTCTTCTTATTTTTGGATTAAGACAGAAATACTACCAGCTCTTCTTAGGTCTCTGGCTTTTGGACTGGAATTTACTATTACCTTTCCTCAGGGCTTCGTACTCACGCTGGAACTTTGCATTTGCTCTCTTCTAACTCCAGATTGGTGACTGATCTAAGACTTTTTAAGTCTTCACTATTACATAAGCCAATCCCATAACAGTAATTAAGGGATTTGTGTGTATGTATGGTATGACCAAGAGGAGATACCTATATCTCTGTCTATCTATATCTATATCTATATCTATATCTATATCTATATCTATGTCTCCTATTAGTTCTATGGAGAACGCTGACTAATGCCCCCCAGACTGCAGACTTATGGGCTTGGCCTCCGGAAAAATATCCTTGCAAAGGTGATTAAGATGTTAAATCTCCTCCACCAACACCCGATTCCTTCCCTAGATTTTTGTTCTGCTCTTCATTTGGTTTTCCCCCTAGGGGAAAAATGCTCTAAGATGTGAGAAAGGCAGTTTCATAGAATTCTGCCAATGGAGGTAACAAGACCTTTAGTGATCTTAGGCCTTTTTAATCTGGAGCAATGAGGTACTTGTCCCTAGCTCCAGGCTTTGCGTGCATTTGTGCAATGCCTTTTTCGTCCTCCTACTTTTGTGTCTCTTCTTGGTGAATGCTTACTCAGACCCAGCTCAAAATTAGTCCCTTTCAGAAAGTATCAGATTCTCAAGGTGGAATTGGTCTAGCTGTTTTCTGTGTCCTCACAAAGTTCTCTATGTATTAATTCCTTAGTATTAATTTTTTTTTTATATAATCTGAACCATACCAGGAGGTAAGCTAAGCAGGTAAATCCGGTGTGGTTGCGCATGCCTGTAATCCCAGCACTCGGGAGGCTGAGGCAGGAGGATCCTTGTGAGTTTGAGACCAGCCTGGGCTACAAAGTGAGCTCAAGGCCAGCCTGAACTGCATAGCGAGACTCTGGCTCAAAAAGACCAAAAAAAACAAGCTAAGCAGGTAAGGGACCAGGTGTCATTCACAGTGGGATACTAAAGCATCAGTAAAAATACCACAACTTGGAGAAAATTGTTTTCATTAAGACTCTTCACTGATAGATGCTTGGGAGGAAATTTGAGACTCAGAGAAGTGAAGCAACTTTTGCTTAAAACATACAGCCAAAAATGATCAAGCTGGGGTTTGAATCCAAGACTACATTCAAAAGTAATGATCTTTTTGTTGGTTATTCACTCAATAATGTGTGTTAAACTTTAAGTGTGTGCCAGGTGCCATATTACATGCTGGGAGGCAAAAAATTCAAGTATGGCTGTCTAGAGCTATGGCCAGTAATGACAGAGTAAGGCTAACTCCTTTGTGTTAGTCTTTGGTTTCTGGGTCCAAGATTCTTCAGTCTTACTGGATGATTTCACCACTAGAAAGCTGCCCAGGCAGCTCCCCAGCCTCTGCCTCTGCCTCCAAGTGCAGGCAAGACACTTCCTCAGAACAACCCCCTTGCCTGCCCCCAAATCTCTGGCTGTACCCACTGTGGATAAAGCGCCAAAGCTGCTGCCAAGTTCATTAATAATTTTGGCTTTCTGGAGGAAGGAGTTGGATTGCTTTGCTCTTCAAATATCAAAACATCCAATTAACACAGCTAATTAGCATCACTAGCAGCAGTCAAAAGAATAGCAATTTAGATGCAGGATTTCAAAGGTTTTCTAGTTGTGGGCCAAGGCAACCCATCTTTTGCTAATGACAAGAGTTCTTCACTTAGGCAATCCTCTATCAACCATCAATTAACCACTGGCCAGAGTCTGCCCTCATCCCGGAGTCATTTGTCTATTCGGAGAAGGAGATAGAGCAGAAACAGAGTAGAAAGGGCGTGAGGGAAAGAGTAAAAAAGGAAAACAGAAGGAAAGCAGGGATGACAGTGATGGAGTTAGGGAACCCAATAGCAGGGGTGTGGTGGGGGAAATGGGAGAGGGCAAAAGGGACAAGGACAGAGAATCAGAACAAGACTGAGGCACATAGAGAGAAAATACATCAAGACAGAAATTCTCAGAGACAGACTCATAGGGCGAGAGACAAACAGAAAAAAATGACATAGGTAGAGAATCAGATATGGAGAAAAAGAACTAAATCTCTTAAAACCTGCAAAAAAGATGATTAAGTACTTCCAGGAATCAGCAATTCTGGGAAATTAGCAGATCATTGGGAGGCTTCAATGTCCTGATCTACAAAATAGGGCTTAGCTGTGAGAGTTCAAATTAACATTTGGCAATGCCTGGCTGCTGCAGTGAGATCCAACACAGGGAGAGACCAGGCAAGCTTAGCCAGAACCTCTCTCTCCCCATCTCATGCTGCAAGTTGGGCTTCGTGATCAGGTGTGCAGCCAGCACCCTCCCATTTGTGTCCCATCTGCTGTAAACCCAGGAAACCCAACAATAAAACCTGTGATCAACCAGGGTGCCGCTGTCTTCCTCAAGAAGGGAAGGCAGTGGATTTTCTTCCCAGAACTGGCTTTTCTGCCTTTCCTCCTCGAGGACACTGTCTGTGCCCTGGCTCCAGCCGCATCACTTCTCTGGTTACCGGCCTCTTCCTGCTGGTATCCAATCCATCTTACTCCTGTTGCTAGAGCAATATTCCTACGATGCAGATCTATGTCCTTTCCTGACTTAAACCTCTGTAACGATTTTGCACTTTCTCTGGATCAAATCCAAACCCATTAAACATGGCATTTGGGGCATCTCTCTGGGCTCTGGCTCCTACAGCCTTCTCTGCTGCTCCTCACTCATCTCTCCCTCCTCCCCGCTCCACACTTGTGCTCCAACCAAACTAGACGGCAGGTGGCTCCTATGTGGCCCCAACTTTCTTTAACTATGGACTCCTCCTCATGCTCTAAGGCTCCTGCTGTATCTCCCCCATCCCTGCCCATGCCCTGTGTCTTTCCGCATTTACGTTTTTCCCCCCGTGTTTCCCCCGACTAGTCATTTGTTCTTACTGTCTTGTCTCTTAACCAGTATATACAAAAGGTCACAAATTCAAATGGCTTCAGAGGACTGGCTCATAATGTAAATATGTGCAATCACAGGTATGAAACAGTAGAGGGAGTAGTGACCACAACTTCAAAATTAATTAACCAATCAGCCAATGCAATAACCAACCAGCCAATACAATAACCAACCAGCCAATACAAAATATTGACTGACTATTTTCCTGGCAAACCCCACCACCTGCAGTAGGGAGTCAGTCATGGTTTACCAGTTGATGACGCTACATCTGTAACCTGAGCTCTGAGCTCAGTTCGATTCAAAAGGTTCTTTGGGCTCCCACTCCACTTTCATCTCATGTTATCTCCTTCCCTTTGGTTCCCTGTTCAGGGACATTTTCAGAGTCTCTGTGACTCCTTCCCTTTGGGCCTTGCAGAGGGGTTAACTGTGTGTGAACAGCTGCAAAAGATACTAACACGGCAGCTAAGCCAATCCCACCCTACAGCTGGCTTGGGAAAGATGTTATTAATTGGCACTTTAATAAAATATAATTACAACAGTTGATGCCTTCAATTAGGTAAAACAATGTCACAGACAGGCACAGGCCTGGAAACCCGGGCGTTTCCTAGGAGCTGGCTCCACTGTGGCACTGAGTTCATTCTGGAGGGACTGAACGCTGTAGGGACCACAGCCCAGCAGAGAGCCCTCCTAGCAGCAGGGACTGATCTCCCTTCCCACTGCCGATGTACATAGTCAGGACAGGAGGCAGAGCCGGGCTTCTATTCAAGGTGAATCATGGCAAACGATCACTATCCCTTTCCAGGTCTCCCTGGTAGACACTGTCTTTCCAGATAAGCCCGGGCTTCCTTCTTTCCTGTGTTCTCTTGTGTCAGACCTTGGTGAGGTTTTAGAAACTATAAACAAACAGTGTGTGAATTCTCCACTCCTGCTTTCTCTCTTTTCCCTTCCACTCACCTCTCTTTCCTCTTTACGGTACCCGACATCCAGGGCCCCTCCCCACTCACCCTCTCGTAGAGTTCAATGACTAAAAGGGCAGGCTTTGGAATTAGACAGCTTTGATGGGAATTCTGAATCCCACACCTACCAGCTGTGTCATTTTGGGAAAGTCCCATCATCTCTCTGAACTTCCGTGTCCTCACCAGTCAGACGAGAACAAGAGTCCTTGTCTGTTTTCTTCATAGGATAGTTTTGAGATTACATTAGGAAAAACATCTAGAGACGTGCTACCACATCAGTGATGTCTTACCCTAAGTTCTGCAGTGTCGCTGAGAAGTCAGCAGACGGGATAAGTTCTCTACCCTTGCTAGCTGCTTTTTTCTTAAGTGAGAAATGAAATACAGACTTCATAATGTTTCCAAAGTCATACCAAGGGGAAGTATCCACTGGTCTGCAGTAAACTGACTCTCCCTATTTATATTAGCCACACTTTTTAATACAGTAATTTGACCATGCTATTTTCTTGCTCAGGAACCATATCTGGCTCCTTATTGCCTATAAACTACAAACCAAAATGAGCACTATGATGTTCAAGGCTTTCTGTGGTATGGTCCCATGGAAATTTTCCAACTTTAATTTCTAAGCGCCCCCTGTATGAACTTTCTACGCCAGACAGGCCAATTGCTTTACCCACTGAACTTTTATTCAGGACAATCCACGCTTCAGAATGAGTTCTCTGTTCACCACTAGATTGCAAGTTCTGTTTTTAGGCTATGAGGGTAGTTGTATTCTGTTCTGTTTTAAATATCAGTATGCATAGAGCTAGATTTAATGACAATGAGTTGTTAAACAGGACTAAAACCAGCACTTGAAATCCTTTTCTCCAGCATAGATCTTAAGGTCCACAATCGATATTTTTAGGTGTTCTGTGTTGCTGAGTTTAAGTTCTGAAGCTAGAAGATCTAGAGTCAAATTCAAGCATACCACTGTGATATTCAGTGTTATATGTCACCTTGGCTGGACCATGGGACACAGACATGCTGTGAAACATGATTCTGGATGTTTCTGTGCAGGTGTTTTGGGATGAGATTACCATTTAAATCAATGGCCCTTGAGGGAAGCCAATTGCCTACTATAACGTGGGCGGGCCTCATCCATAAGCTGATGGCTTGAATAGAGCAAAATAATGATGACCCCCTGCCAAACAAGAGGGAATTCTGCACCAGGCACCTTTGTGCTTGAACTTCAACCTCGATTCTACTCTGGTCTCCAGCTGCCTCCCCACCTTTGCTAGCCTCTAGAACCACTTAACCACGTGAGCCAATTTCTTAAAATGAATCTCTATATTCTGCTGATTGTGTGTCTCAAAGAGCTCTAAGATAGCCACCACTGGTTACTCACCTCTATTAGATTCTTTTAGCTCTCTGAGCCTTTGTTTTCTAAATTGCAAATGGGAAGGATTGCTCCCCACCTTACAGTTACTGTAAGAATTCACTGTGATTCTGTCTGTGCATGAGAAGCACCTGTACACTGTTCACCTCAGGAATCTTATTACCAAGGCCCATCTCCTCGCACAAGTCGCCCTACTGGTCTATCCCCCATTGCTCTCTGACCCTACTGAGGGCCCAGACTGCTGACTGCCCCGTCTTTTGGCACCTTTGCACATGTGATGTCCGGCACTGCCTGGGCCTTGTGGGTACAGAAAGGCCCTGGTAGAGACAGCTAGTACGGATGTATCTGGGGGCAGCTCTCAAAGCTGGATGTTACAAAGGATTCAGACAAAGTGCTGCAGTCGACTGGGTTCTGAATGTAAATGCATCCCAGTGCGGGGTAATAAAAATCCTAAGCTAGTATATTATGAATGCAAAGGCGCAATGCTAGTTCTGCTCTCTGCTGCCATCTGAACAGCTGCAAGGAAAGATGCATGTCCAGGCGTAAAGAAAATGAACCTTGAGAGGAAGACAGGCTGTCACAGAAAAGATGGCAGGTCCTGTCCTGGGCAGGGAGGGGCTGGCCCGATCCTAGCACTAAGCCAGTACCTCCTGACTTTACATACCATGACTCAGGGAAAAACTATATGTTTGATCAATGAGGGAAAAAATGAGGTGCTGCAGGTTATTCTCCCCAGGGCTGGGGCCTGTGGGCCTTGGGAAATGGCGTAGCTCTAGGGCCCAAGACCTGGCCCTGCGGCAGGGACTCCAGTAAGTTTTCCTTCCCGGCTGGGGGCACTGACCAGGCTGAGGATCTCACAGGTCTACTCAAAGGGAGGCTCAGCTAAGAGGTCTGATTTCACCCTTGAACTCTGCTAAGTCTCACTTTTCCTATGGACTAAGAACCCGACCATCTGGTCATGCCTTTGATCATTTAAAATGACTGCACCTGCATGCCTCCTTGTGCCCCTAAAACAGAGCCCACTCAGCTCCACCAGTCCCTCCTCTAATCATCTAATCTATGTGACAATGCCATCTATTTCCCTGGTGTGTGGGTGACTGGTTTGAATCACCTAGGATAAACTTCTGCTGGGGGTGGGGCCGCAGGCTGGCTCAGCCCCGTGCTCCAGGTGGCTCTCAGGTCTGCTTTCCATGTGTTCTTCTGCTGAAGACCTCTCAGGCACAGTAAGCATCCCCATAGGAGCCCATCCTGTGAGCATTCTATGGGCCAAAGCAAGCCAGCCAGAAATACTCAACACAGTGGGGCCAGGCAGAAGCCCCACCCAAGCCCTTTCCTGCACTGGAAGCTCCAGGCACCTTGGGCTCCTTAGCACAGACTTCTGTGTTATGTCTCTGGGACCTGGCCTGGGTGCCCATTTTATTCCTGGAGTTTCAGCTCAAGGGCTCCTCCTCAATGAAGCCATTCCTACCCGCATAGGCAGAGTTAGGCACAGTCTTCTCCTTAGGGGAATTTCAGTTTTCGTAGTAATGTTCTCATGCCAACTTCTTCAGATTATCCTCTGGGGGTATAGGGGCCTTATGTGACCCACCTAGAATGGGGCCTGGCATAGAAGCAATGCCCAGAAACCTCTTATTAATCAAATGAATGAATATTTCAATTAATAAATGCCTAGAAATCAAGTCCTTTTGAGTTTTAGGACTTTTTAGAGGCCACGTCCTGGCCTCTCTACCTGGACCTATTGGTCTTTGTGTACGCTTTGATGCTGGGCCCAAGGGGGTATAGCTCAAAACCCTAGGTGTAGGCTACAGTATGCTCAAGACATAGTGAGTAGGTCCCAAGGCCCTGGCCCCATCCTCTGTGCTTGCCCTTACAACTTGAATTCGTAAACTATCTGAGCAGGAAAAGATATTAGGGACTCTCTATTTCCCTTCTTCTGCCCTTGAAGGAAGATACAGTCCTGTTCGTGGCTGAACCCCAAGCCCATCACAGGGCTTGGTACAGAGCAGACATTTGGAAAATATTTGTTTTGTGCTTTTCCCTCCAACACTCTTATGGATAGAAAAATGAAAGCCCGGAGAGGTAAAAAGGAAAGTCATTAAGTCATACAGCACTTTTCAGACAGATCGCATTCCAGCCTAGCTTCCTTAAGTGGCCAGAGGCCGGAACCCAATGGGCTTTTCCTGAGGTCTTGTTTCTTGTCAGGGTCCTGAGATTACATGAGTTAGGCCCTTAGCTACTTGTTCCCAATTTGTTTTAAGTTATTGGGTGCAACATGATGAGCTAGTGCTGTTTTAAAGCTCTGAAGGTAAAAGACTATGCAATGTGATAGCAAGGGAGCAGCCTTAGACTAATCCTCCAATGACCTTGAGCATAGCCTCCTCACCAAGCCTTTCAGAGTTTAGTAAGGACTTATGCCATTCATCCAGAACATCTGAGTCACAGGTGGCCTATCACTTATGCTACTGTTTTTTCCCATGGTGCTGTGGAGCTGGCTTGCAGCACTAGGCATTGCCTTTAGAGATGGTTTTCCCTTACAGAGACTCCCAGTCTAGATGCCCTGACATTCTGGTGTTTTAATATTCAGAGTGCCACCGCTGACCATGAAGCAGCCACTGACCATAAAGTCTGACATTTTGAAGATTAAAGTGTTTTGAATTAGTCATGCACATGTGAGGTCATTTCTCCTTCTTGTCCTGCTCTGGAATCTAAAAATGACTTTCAGCAGAGCCCGGTAACTTTCCCTCAACAATTACCTTTTGGTAAAGAGCTACAGATGAGTTTAGGCCAAGCAAAAAACTCTGTCACTCAGAAGAAAAGCAAGGCAGAGCAGCACTGGCTGAGCTGGCACTTCGGAAAGCGGTCTGTTCTGCCAGAGCTGGGTGGTCTGCCATCCACCCTGGGAGTATTTGGGTGGGGAGAGGAGGGCTGGGGATGGTGGGGCCAGGAAGGCAGAATCCCACACGTTTGTCTGGAAGGGAGCTCAGGAGACCAAGCAGCCTGGCTTTGCCCTGCACAAGTTGCGTGACCTAAGTTAAGTGAATACTGTGAGTCAATGCTTCCTTATTCACAAGAAAGAAACAGTGACTGCTTCATAAGGCTGACTGAGAATAAAGTAAGGTAATGAAGCTCTTAGTAAGTGACTGGCACATAGTAGGCAAATGGCAAATAGTTTTTTTTTTTCACTTAGGGGCTTCCCAATTTCCCAAAACATAGACAACTCCTTCATGTCTAAAGTGCTGCGTGTTCCCGAAATCCCAGACATCCTCTTGCAGAGGATGTAGCAATACATTGTTACCGAAATGCTCAGCCAAAGGGCAGTGGGCTTGGCATTTAATAGTCTTCCTTCAGTGCAAAGAAATGGGGCAACTTCAGCTGCAGTTTTTTTCTGAGAGAGCTCAAGAGAAGAACCTCTCTGCTTTCAGGGTGGTCAGCTAGCTGTGGTGGTGCCATCTGTGTGGTGGTGTCAACCGTTCTGCATTCTGGCATCTGGATGGCCTCCAAACCATCTACTCAGGAGACCCTGGATTTACTGGAATCCCCAGGAAGTGATCACACAGAATCGCAATGTGTAGTAATAGCTACCAAGTTTTACTGGGAGCAGTCAGGTTCACAAAACATCGTCCTTAGTCAGCAAAGAGTCCAAAGTCAGGCAAAGTAAAGTAAGTGGTTGAAGGTCACACCAGGGCTTGGAACTGAAACCAAACCCGGCTGATTTCCGAACCTGGGCTCCTAACCACCCAACACCTGTTCAAATCCCCACAGCCCCAGCTCTTGCCTGAGCCTCCACCACCTGGTTGTTCTGGGTTTCTGCAGCTGAGCTTAGAGAAATGATAGTCTCCCAGGATAGTGAGAGGATGCAGTCTACCCTTGCCTGCTTTATTGTAACTTCTAGCTAGATCTCAGCTGCATGCTGGGACCGCATTTTAGGATTATGCCCTTGGCTTTCATTAGGAGATACTGTGAGAGGCAGCCACACGACATTTGTGCTAGCATCTGCTGAAGAAAAGCTCACGGGGCCAGAGGCCACTGCCTCTGGGTGCCCCACACAAGTCCCTGGGTGAGATGGTTTCCTAAGAGCTCAGTGATAGGAAATGCTTTGCATTGCTTTATTCTGGCATGAGATTTTGTTATAATTTACCACAAATGATAAATAAATGAGCAAGCAAATTAAAATAACTGGCCCATGACACACACATCAGCATGTCATGGGTGCCTTGGGATACGATTGTTTTCTCACCACAAACCTTCCCTGTCAGATGCCCTGGGATCAGATGCTCCTTGACATACAAACATCCTCTGGTTGTCCCCCAGCTCAGCTCACAGCCTCTTATCAGACATACAAGAAGCCCTGTGTTTTCCTGGGAAGGCAGACAGAAAGGTAGTTCCTTCAAGGTGCAGGTCAAGTCCCACTTTTCCGAAAAGCTCAGTAAACAGTGCATGACTCTGAATCTGAGCTGTGGTGAGGTGGGGGGGAGGGAAGAAAAAACAATGAAGAGGAAGAATAAAAAAGGCCCGTTAGCAGACGGGGCTGAAAAGGAGATGGGGAAGGCAAAGGACAGCTGAATCCATGCCATGGTCAGAGCGAAGTCAGGTATGACAGTCCCTCGTTCAGTCTTCACCATTAGTTAGGGTGTTGGAGCACTGAGCGACTTGCTCAAGGTCATCAGAATGGAGCACACCGGATGTAAGTGTGGATTTGAATACAAAACATTTCCACTATTTTCCAAGGGAGAAGAGCATGGAAGAGTTGAAGAGATGGGAGGAGAAGAGGGAGGCTGAGCTGGGGAAGGTAGGAAGGTGAAGGGGCAAGAGAGGGAGATGGAAAGCTGGCTGTGACAGTATGGCATGTGTCAGAGACAAAGTCAAGTCCTGTAGAAAGATGAAAAGAAAAAAAAAAAAAAGAAAAGGAGAGCGAGAGAGGAAAAGGAATGGCACGGGGAAGAGGATTCTCTCTCCCAGAGAGGCTAAACCTGTGAGATGGGGGGATGCGCCCCTCCCTCCTCCAGCGGCACAAAGGTCGTTCAGGTCCGCTAGAGCTCAGGTCTCAGCCCGGACAAAGGACCACGGCTGCCTTATATCCCTTACAGAAAGGGAGCGGACTCACCATCCGCTATGCACCCTAGTGGCCAGGAGAGGGCGCCTCAACCCCAGGCAAGTGCAAGGGAGCTGTGGCCGGTATCTACTGTGAGGAAAAAGTTGGGACTGGAAGCCAGACTCTCATTACTCTGAGGGTCACCAGCTCGGTGGCCACCTGCACCTGCGCCTGCACCGCCTGAACCTCTCTAGTGGCACCAGCTCCCTGTGGACGTGGGTCCTCTCTGATTTGGGTCCTCCCCGGCTGCCCAGCATCTCCTCTGAGTCTTGCGCTTGCCCCGACCCAATTCTAGACCTGCTGTCTGTCCCTAAAGGGGAGCCCGTGTCTGACTTCCATCTGCACTCCCTCTTCCTCTCACCTGTCATCAAGAATCACCCCTTCTCGGGCCGGGGATATGGCTCAGCGGCACAAACGCCTGCCTGGCAAGCACAAGGTCCTGAGTTCGATTCCCGGTACCAAAAAAAAAAAAAAAAAAAAAAAAAAAAAAGAATCACCCCTGCTCTGAGAACAGGGTGGAAGTTTCCCACATAACTCTTATGCCATTTCATCCGCACACCCTCACAAGGCAGGCGCAATAGGAAGAATGGGAAACAGACACAGGCGGAGCGGCAGTTGTGATCACATTAAAAAATAAAAGTGGATGGGCTCCCCAGCCATTACCTTCTACAATGAGAACCCAAGTGTCCCGACTCCTCATTACGGTGCATCTCCTCCACGCCAGATTAAGGAGTGCTTACCCGGGCAGTCTCTGAGCGCCAAATGCCAAATCTTGGTCCCACTGAACACTGGCCTCAGTCACAGTTCTTCACCACTGACAAAGTCCTGGGCCTGATCACTAATGATTTTATCTTCATTCTTTAAAAATAGTTTTGAATTACGCTTGTAAGTACCCATAATGCAGTCTGTCTCTATCAGGGTATCTGAGTACTCTAAATACATTTTTTACGAAGACTGCTATTTAAGAATCTTAAAAACCCCTTAAGATTCTTAAGAACTCTTCATAGAAGGTTCCATGAAACCTATAATTCATACAGATTTCATTGACTCCAGTGGCCCAGACATTTATTCCTTACATTTCAACGAATTCAGCACAGTAGTTGGTTGGTAACAGCAATCATTTACTGAATACCTTCTATGTTTCAGGTAATCTTTAAGACACCCGAGAATATTTTTCAGTGTTTCCATCTTCTAGAACAACTTTGGGAGGTAAGTGGCAGACCGATCAGCGTAACGGATGGGCAGAAGTTCAGAGAGCTTTGCTCGCTCGCCCCAGGCCACACAACTGGTAAACAGCAGAACCAAGATTTGTACCCAGATCAACCTGGCTGCAAAAGCCAGGCTCCTTTTCATCTGACACTTTAACAATGGCACCCGACAGTTACATTTCAGCCATGAGCTCCTGGACTGATTTCTTCAAAGAAAGTATCTTTTCGTGGGGGTATCAGAGGATCTAATACCAAAAGAAAGACGTTCTAACTTCTGGGAGGTGTTGCTCCAACAAAATGTGTCACTTAGATAGGCTTCCTCCATCTGACCTGAGTTTCTGTACTTCTAGAGTGTGGGACTGGTCTCGGCTTAGGCTAGGCGCTCGGACAAAATGCCCCTCCCTCTTCTGATCCTTAGCTTCCTTGTCCATAAAATAGAGGGAGTAATACTCATTTCTCTACATTATTGTAAGGACCAGGTGATGTGATGGTTCTAAAAGCGCTCTATGCGCTGATGGTGTTTGTTTCTGGTTGTTCCACCCAGGGCATGGCATTCTGAAAGAGCCTCGTAAACACCATAAACATATTCCGTTTTGCACTGAAATACATGCATCTTCTTTCTCCTCTCTCCTCTCTACTGATACAAGGGAGAATCTGCAGAAACTGAGAGCACGGTTCTGACCCTTCACCCCTCTAAGTTTCTCCTAGACACAGATTCCCCCTCCTACCTCTTGGGACACATCAACAAGCCAAGCACGGCCACAACCCCAGCTAAAGGCCCTTGTCTCAGACAGAGTTGACAGCTGCCTCCTCTTATTGGCAGCACATTTATCATCTTGAGGAAAATATCGACGGATAGAAACCCCAGACAGGCAGCGTGCCTCGGCAGTGAGTGCAGCCAGAAGTGAGATTTGAGGTGTAGGTTCCAGGATTTTTTGGAGAAAAGGGAAGGTTGTCCTATGAAGAAAGGCCCGTGTTCCCTGTAGTCTGACAAAATCCCAGGGATGACTGTGTTCAGTACTAAGTAGATGCTCAATAAGTCTGAGTTATACCTAAGTTAAATAAACTCTTTGAACGAGACCTGGTGGGTGGAGACATTTGTTCAAGCCCTTTATTTTGTAGATGGGACCTAGGGAGGGACGTGATTATCTCAGGATCACCGGAAACAGACACAGAGCTCCAGGGACACTGAAAATAGCAGGGCAAGGAAAGGCCACAACCTTCTTGCTCCCCACAATTGCTTCTGTCCATGCAGACAGAGTCAGAATTAATTTTGGCAGGAGGATAGTATGTGTTGGATATCAGGGTCGAGATATCATCTTATGGGTTAATATTGAACTAAATAGTGTCAACACAGATGACTAAATAATTTTACTACACAGAAACCTATTTTCCCCAAATCTCTATTTCCAAAGCTGCTTTTGTTTTGTTTTACTCTAAAGACAGAACTTATTCAACATCATTGTTCTAAAGCTGCATAAGCACCGCACAGATGTCCCAGGCAATTACCCATCCGACAGTGACTTACTAACTACCTACAGTGCGGCTGGCAGTCCTTTGCCTTGTCCTTTGAGCAGGTAAGTTTGAGCCTAACCCTGTAACTTGTGTAAACTGCTCTTCAGCAAAGTCCTCTGCCTTTGGGGGCTCTCTTCACATCTGCAAAGCATAAGGTGAGAATACAGGTGTGTGCATAGCATGTAAGTGAACCCGGGTATAGACAAACAGGTTCGAGTTACTTAGGAATCAGCCAGGATTTCTCCTGACTGTCAGCTAACGGTAGTAATCCTGAAACAATATCAACTCTCTTCATCATCGGCTTGGTTTCCATGGAGCCTTGCAGGCTGCTAGTGAGGGCTGACAGTTACCACTATAAAGTAACTTTACAACTTTGTAATTTGTGGCGCTCTGCTGACAGTAATATTAACAGCAATTCGAATTATGGCTATAAACTTGACAACAGCAGATAAAACCCTTAGAAACCTCATTTTTGGGGGATGAGGGAGGCTGGGAGAAGATAATGACATTTGGGTTTACCAGGACTTGGCAGGAGGCACCCAGAAATCGGGGTGGGGCACAGTTGGTCCAAGGCAGGGCTCACAAAGGACAGGGCAGGTAGGTACCACTGAGAGAGCATCTGATGGCGTCCAACAGAGCTGTAGCTGTATGATCAGAAATGGCGAGCAGGCCAGCGTTGGAGGCAGGAGTTACAGAAAGGGGCTCGAGGGGCTAATAAGGTAGCAAGAGATAGCAGATGAGTTCCAGTCTCTGTGGGAAAAGAGCAAACAATCTCATCCTTCAGAAAGTGGAGGGAAACATGAGCTGACTGCAGAGCAGTAGGAGGAAGGGAAAACAAAAGCCTGCCAGGTAGAGGAGACAAACGAGACACTCTGACCCGGACCAATCCAGATTTAAATCCCCACTCCACCACTGAATAGCTGTGCAGCCCTGGGCATGCTATGTGATTTTTCTGAGCTTTAGTTTCCCTACTTCATCTGAAAGTCCCGAATGAAATGATATTTATCTTCACCCATCAATTCGTCCATCCATTCATCCGTTCATGAATCCATCTACCTGCCAATCTACCTATCTACATACTGATTCAAAAATTAACTTGATGTTCATATCATTTCATCTTCTAATGTAAAGTTAGGAAAATTAGAACCAGACCAGGGAACAGACCTGCACAAACTTACATGGCAAGTTACAGATGAAGCCAATGCTTCAATCCAAGGATCCACGCCTGTAATCCTAGCACTCAGCAGTCTGAGGCAGGAGGACTGCTGTGAGTTTGAGGTCAGCCTAGGCTACATAGTGAGTTTGAGACCAGCTTGGACTGTATAGCAAGACCCTGTCTCTCAGAAAAACAAAAAATAAATCCCAGGATTCTGACCTTTCTCCTGAAGTACAACCTCACTATTATTGTTTTTCCCATGACTATTATGATACTATTATTATTATTATTATTTTGTTTCTGGTTTTGCTTTGTTTTATGGTACCAGGAGTTGAACTTGGGACCTCACACTTGCCAGGTAGGCACTTGTGCCGCTGAGCTATATTCCCAGCCCCTTACTTGTACTATTATTATTCATGCAGTCATCCACTCATTCATTCATCCAGTCACTTGGTGAGTAAGCATTATATTTAAAGGTCAAAGTCTAGTCCCTGTTTGCAGGGAGGAGAAAAATATCAACAGAGTACAATACAGTGTAGCCTTCTGTTTCCAGAACCCCCAGATTGCAGTTTTTTCCTCTTATGAATCTTAACCAAGTTATGACCCTAAGTACTACAAATAAGAACTGGAAAGTACTTAAGTATCATTAGATGCCAACCAACAGGTTAACCTGACTGCTTCCTGCTCTTCTGCCCACCTAAGCGGTGAAGACACCCCTTCAGGAGTGAATGTCTAACTTTCTGTGTCTAATTTCAGTAAGCATCGTGGTCTCAAGATCCATCCATTTTCTTGCAGATGACATGATGTCATTCTTCTGTATGGCTGAACAATATTCCATGGTGCATTATACTGCACGTCTTTATCCATTTGTCCGTTGATGGGCGTCTGAGAAACCCATCAAATGTAGATAAGTGAAAGCATTAAATAAAAGAGAGATGGTAGGAAACAGGAAGGCGAACTGTTTTTTGAAGATGAGAACAGGGATCAGGGGGAAAGTAGAGGGTAGGGAGGGAGGTGAAAGGATGGAAAATGGTAAATTCCGTAAAGCAAAAGTAACTATTAGGTACTGCAAGCATAAGCTAATTTGAGAGCAGAACGGGCCTCTGGGCCGGACTCTGCACATGGGTATTCTTCTGAAGAGCTCAGAGCACAGCCCTCACGCACTGTTAGTGAGCTAAACAGACTGGCAGATGTGGGCTGTGCTCTTCTTTACTTCATTTCCTCGTTCATTTGCATTCCCTGAGGGTCTGCTTAGTATCAGACCTTGGCTGGAGAGGTGAAGTGACTTGGCCGACACCACACAGCTTTCCCGGGGGAGCACAAGGCGAAAGTCCGTACTAGAACAAGGGTCCTAATTTCTAGTCCAGCATCTTTCGTGCCAGCTCCTGCAGCAGAAGCCCAACTTGACAGCGCACATCAAAAAGTCACTTCCTTTACTGTGATGGCACAGTGACTTGTGCTATTATGGACCTGTCTGAGACCTGGTCCTCCTGTAGAACTTTGGGCCCATACAGCCCTCTTTCTACCAAGAATTTCCCTTTGGATGTCTTTTATATTTAACACATTGAAAACAGAGCTTAAAATATCCACTTCCAAAGTCTTTTTCTCTAATGATCCATGGCTAAGTGGTTAGACATATTTTCCATATTGTTCCGATCAAGAACCCAGGTATCTTCCTTGGCTCCCCTCTACCTCAAATACAAACCATCAGCAATAGACTCCTTCCTACCGGTTACATGTTAGAACACGTTAAATGGAATTACTTTTTCCTCAGTCTCAGCTACCATCACAAGACCATAGATACCACATTTTGAAGTGTGGTACAAGACCACCACAAAGGACTTGCAAAAGAAAACCAGAAACCAGTTTTGCAGTCTTCAGCTCACCTTCAGAAAAGAAAGTCTCTTATGAGATTCGAAGACTCCAGTAGTGAGGACCATCAGACCATTGAGGGCTGAGAAAGGAGCCATAAACCATCTCCTGAGCAGACACAATTGCCTATGTCAGCAGATCTACAGCACTACAAGAGAGTGCATCTAAAGTGCTCATGCAGGGTTGCTGTGCCATTTAACGAGAGCACTAGTCACCCACAAACTTCCTGCCCCTTTCCTCCTCTCCCTCACCTTGCTGAACCCGGGCAGGGTGAACAGTTTCTGTTAGGTAGATGGTGGAAAATCAGGGAGACAGAAGTGAAACAGATCCTAAGTCTCTTCCTTACCACAAACAATCTGTTTAAGGTACATCTGAGCTAGAGGATAGGGAGTAACTTTCTTTGAAGAGGTTTGATCTTTTTGATTGGGCCAGACATAAGAATTGCTGAACTGAGCTGGGTATGGTGGTGCATGCCTGTAACCCCAGCACTCTGGAGGCTGAGGCAGGAGGATTGCTGCAAGTTTGAGGGCAGTTTGGGCTACAAAGTGAGTTCAAAGCCAGCCTGAGCTGCATAGTGAAACCTTGTCTCAAAAAGGTGTGTGCACGCACACACACACACACACACACAAATTGCTGAACTGAGATTATTTTGTGCCTAGAATAAATTAGAGAACTTTTAATTTCCTGAGAGTGACTAGAAACACATGGGGCCTGCCAGAGCTTTGAATATCTCTAGATCTATAATCTATATCCATCTATCTATAAGGCCAATGGGAGACAAACAAAGAGGGTGTTTTATAATTGTACCTTGCTAATACTGCATATACAACGTACCTGTGCCAACGTTCACACTTCTTTCTCCTTCTCTGCTGGCCTGGCTCTGCCTATTCATTGATCACCAGCTGATTCTGGCCCAGACCCAGCTACCCTCCTATCCTTGGACAGAGCAGCATCTCTCTGGCATCTGGGCTCTCTCCTGTATGTCTCCTTCTGCCAAGACTTCTCTGTCTCTTCTTCCTCTGCCTGAATCCTCTGCACCCCAGAGGTCTGAGCCCTAGTTTCTCTTTCTCCAGAAAGTTCTCCTTCTCATTCTTCCCTACCCCTGCCCTACTCCTATCTCAGCCAGCAAAGCTTTCATCTACCAGAGGATTTTATCTCCCCATGAGCTGTTGTCTCTTTACAATTCTCTCTCCCCTTCAAATGATCTTCCTGAAAGCTGGGACCATGCCATAATTCATCTGTCTCTTTCTAGTGTCTGTAAGTTTTGTTGGGTGGGTGAATGATTGAACACTATCTTCAGTGCGTGATGTATGTCCTAAGGACCTCGTACAAACGATATAGTGGGGTCTAAAGTGAGTCTGATTTAATTCAGCCTCCCTCACATTGTCTCTTAGCCGGGCACACCTTTCTCCTGGAACCAGCATTACCTGATCTCCATGTGGTCACAGCTATAAGCTGGGTGTGAGGGTGGGGTGGAAACCAATCTGCCCAGGACCCACAGTCTCTCCGTTCCCAATGTTTTTCTCACCTGTTATATCAAAGAGTTATTTCCTCTTGGCTTGAAACAGACCATAAACAAAGGCCAGAGAAGCTCTGGGTTACTTTATAATACCAATTTAGCCCTCTTTCTCTCTTTCTAAATCATTTGAACAGAGCATATTTATTACTTGGCAGACCAGTAAAATGTAAATAGGGTTTACTGAAGAATGGTCCAAAATTCTCAGGAATTTATCATTTCACAATGACAACAAAAACAACAAATGACGGGAAAGAGGCGAGAGAACTAATATTTAATAGCACTGGGTATGCGCCCAGTGAGTCATCTGTTCACGAGAATGAGTCTCCCCACACAAGCCGCATAACAGTCCTGAGAAATAAATGAAATCAGAGTGGTTAAGTAACTGAGTGAGGGCTCTCAGCAAGAATGATATGAAAGAGAATGCACACCCGGGACTTTGACACTGAGCTGTAGTCTTGTCACAGTGTGACAGAAGAGAATTTCTGGGGCCACCAGCCTGGGAAGCATTGAAGATGACCCTCTGTTATGTTCTGTTGTAAGCAAGGTCCCTTCTTCCCCCAAATAAACTCTATGTATTTACTTATCTAGATTTTAGATCATAATTGTTCTTCTTGGAGTCCATGAAAGGTCCCCTGATTCAAAACTCTTAAGCCAAAAGAATGAAAGTGGCTATTGCTTTGGCTTGCTTAGCTGTCTAGGGTACTTTTTACTGATTTTCATTATTAGATTAGAAGCCTTTATGTTCACAGAATCAAAGGCTCATGGGTTCTTATGGCATACATGCACCTAAGAATAGCATTAGATTTTAGAATCAGAAAACCTTTATGACGTCGAAACTGGGAGAGATTAGAGTAGTGATCAAGTTCACATATAATTTTATTCCACAACAACTCTGACAGGCAGGAAGCATTACACACTGGACCTAAGAGAGGGGACAAGGCTTATTGGAGGCCATGTAGTCATAGTGGTGAAGAATCCAAGCCCCCATTCTTTGCTTCCTTCAAAGCATTCATTGGGTTAAAGACTCCAACAACAGAAGGAAAGCCTTGTGCTCTGCACAGAGCTGAGAAAAGTGGCACACAGCACTGCTGAGTATCTATCAGTGGCCAGGAGTGCCAGGGAATTGAGGATATGGTCATCCTTTCACCCTCCTGATAACCCTGCAGCGTGGATGTGATTTTATTTTCACTGAGCCTGGTGAAACAGGCTCAGAGCGGTTAGATAACCAGCCCAAGGTCACACAGGTGGGGAAGCATCAGTGACTGATCATTGCTCTATTTCTCCAAGGTCATGAAGAAGGAAAGTCAGAGAACAAGACCCAGGTTATGGTTAGCTGGTGCTTTTCCAGGGAGGAAAATTGAACTGGCAGGTGCATTTGCTCTGGTCTGGATGAAATATCCCTCAGGATTTCCTGCCTGCCCACCCATTCCCTGGTCCCATCCAGCTCCTCTGGCTAACTAATCTGGTCGCCATGTGTCCTGATTATTGGGGAAGGCACAGGGCACTCCATTACAGGAAGTGCACATCTCCCAAGTGTCTGTACCAGCTGGGGTTTTATGAAGATTTATCTCTGATGTTTAACATAAATACTGGGCCTCATTCACATAAACCTTTTCAATGGCTTGACCAATAATCATTTAATACTTCATTTATGGTGAGCAATTACATATGTTATTTCCTTTAACCTCATCACAACTCAGTGAAGTTAAGTAGTACACCTTCTACTACATGTTAGGGACACCGAACCCCAGTGAGTGTATGGCATTTGCTTTTTAGGTGGTTTATCTAGTAAATGGCTGAGCCACAATGTAAACCCAGGCATGTCTGAATCTCACATCTATTCTCTTTGCATAACATCACGCTTTCTCATGAATATCTTTATCTCACTCCCACACCAGGGGCTAGAAAAGTGCGAAAGTTTTCAGCACTCTGTGAAGGTGAGGAAGCTCGCGTCAGACAGGCTGGCGGACTTGCGGAAGAGCGCTCTCTGGGGTGAGACTGGTGTTGTCATCAGCGGCAGGTCTCCTGATTGCCCGTCTAGAGGACACTTCCTCCCAGACCATATTGCCATTCCCATCAGACCATGTAATTTCTTTTTCTGACTGGGACATGGAGCCAGCAGCCAACAAAGATCACAATCTGTCTGCCTGAAGTCTCTCTGTGTTATGAGATGAGTTTGAAAAAAAATGTATTTCAAAGAGGAACCAGGTTAAATCACCCTTGTGTGCATTGAATCAGTGCTTTGCTGGTGCAACTCCAGTTTCCTCTTTTTAGCCTCTGGATGGCAGAAAAAGGTAGGGTGGCTCCAACAGCATCATGGCATCACTTTTCGTCCTTGACTCCTTGCAGTCACTAGTGCCTGTCTCCGCGGTCACTTTCATCCACTCATTTCCAAGGCCGTTCAGTTTGATTAAATATCCCGCAGCACCATCCCGAACTCCCTCCCGTGGGGATCACTGTAGCAGCCTCTTGATGTAGCCGAATGGTCCTTGGAGCCCGAATGGCTTTCCACTCTTACTTAAAGTCCTTCTATTGCTCTTCATTGTCTTCATATTCAACTGCAAATTCCAGACAGCCTGCGTTCTGTCGTGTCTGAAGTCCTTCAGTCATATCGCGCCACTTACAGCTCCTGACATGCACCTTTCTTCTTCTCCCCTCTTGACTTCAAGGTCTCCTCTCCAGCAGCCCACCCCCAGTCACACTGGATTGATTTCTACCCAGTCTTGAAACTCAGCTGAGATATCTCTTCCTTAGGAAAGTCTTTCCTGACTCCCAGGAGCATTTTTAAATTCTCTCTCATCTGCATGTAAAGATGTTCTTGTCACTGTTATATTTCCTGCACCTAGAACTTCACCCGACCTATGGTAGGCATCCAATATGTACTTGTTAAATTCAAATATCCCATAGCCTTTCAAAATCTCTATATCACAGAACTTGTCACACATAATTTAGTTATCCCATTCCCCTTCTTTCTCCTCAATGAAATGAAATGAAAACTCTGTGAGTCAAGTGCCATGTCTTCTTGTTCAATGTTTTACCCTAGGTGCCATGTATGATTCCTGGAACATCAACCTAAAGATGTTTGACTTTGGATTAATGACAAGTGAATATTGAGGACCAGAAACCCTAGGTCTGACCTGGGGGAGCGATAGTCTACAAAAATTCATTTAATGCCATCACAGAAGCACATTGGAAGTGCTAAGAAAGGGAAAGCAAATCCATAGAATTGGATATCGTAGAACAATGAAAAACTAAATATAGGCTTCCTCCAGAGGGACCCATGTCTCATTGTGGTTTGGGTTGTTGGATCCCCTTTAGTGCACAAGCTCAAATTCATCTTCTAGGCAAATTTCTCTGTCTTTTTTGTCATAGTGTTGTAGGAGGAAAAAGCAGGTATTATGCACAGCGCGACTTATGCAAGTATTAAGGAGTTAGAGGATGCTGCAGAAGTCATAAACCACATATCATCACATGTGCCCAGGGAGGGAGTAGAATGGCACCTAAAGATGGCCAAGGCTTTGGAAACCATGGGTCTCCTGCCTCAGAGCAGACCATATTCCCTTGGCTTTGCTAAAACAAAGTAGACTCCAAGAGGACTCTGTCTTGGCGACTAGGGGAGGGGTCTCTCTGTTCTTATGATGATCTGTCCAGTGGTCTGCAACCCTGCCCTACCTCTGGCCTACCACTGCTGACCCCTACCCCTGGCCTACCCCTACCCCTGCTGGGCCTTCCCAAGCCATCACACTGCCTCTCATGTTCCCAGGAAAGAGCCACCACACTACAACTGACCAGGTCATGTCGCTAGCAGAACAGGTGTTTCTCTGCGCAGTATGGTATAAACTCTGTAAACACACACTAAGTGTTGAAGAAAGGGTCAAAGGAGCACTTATTCCTCTGGGAAGGGAGAGTTTGCATATATAATCAGCCTCCCAAGCCCATTCTGAATCCAGTCCCCCAGAATAAGGACAATGTCAGACAGAGACCATTCCATCCTCTTCCTTTTTCCTCCCTAAGATATAAGTTTTTTTTCCTCTGAGAAAAATAAGGTTTGTAAAAAGAAAAATGGATCAATCTAAAAACAAAGGAAAAAATGAAAGCAGAATCTATCACAATCTGTCACAGCCTTGATATAGTGACTCTGAAATTAAAATCAACAGTCAGGAGCTAGAATTGCTAAATAATCCCTTTAAAAATCAAGCAAGCTACAAGGTAACCTCTAATTTCCTCATGGCAAGCTTAGGAGTTTTCAGAGAAATTTTATGAGAAAACTAAGAGGCAGAGCATTTGTCAAATGAAATACAAAGGCACAAGGACAGATGTGTGGAGGAGGAGCGGGGAAAGGCAAAGAAGGTAAAGGAAGAAAAAGGGGAGAGAAAGAGAGGAAAGAAGGATAGGAAGAAGGAGGAGACAGTAAGGACAGGAGAGATTAGACAAGAAGTAGGGAGGGGAAAGTACAGGAGAGGTGAGGTAGGAGCAGGGAGATGGAGTGGAAAGAAAAAAGAAAAATGGTAGTGAGAAAAGAAAGAGAGAGCAAGAGTACAAGAAGCTACTAACTGTATTGCTGCTGTCTGGTGGTTTACTGAAAGGAACAGTTAGCGCTTAATTTTTTTATATTTTGACCAATTTTGCACGCTTATACCTGGTAATCTGAGCAACTGATTTGAAGACAATATTGAATAGAACAACCATCAATGAATTCCTACCATCTTGTCTAGTGAAATCTGTATCATCTCTAATGTCTTTGTAATAATTATTTTTTTATGGTCTTTAGTGGTTTGAACAATCTTCCATTCTTATATCTGGTAATCTGAGCAACTTTGCTGAAGATAACAATATGTAATCTAGCAACCACTGTCAATTCCTATCATTTTGTTTTGAAACCCTGTATCATTTTTAATATTCTTGCTTTGTTTGGTTTATGCCTGTGATATTGGCATTTTGCTATTGTTCTTTTTCTACTATTCTCTTTAAAATAAAAAAAGAAAAGAAAAACATGGGATGGTGTTACACATTCTGGGTTAGAAGGAGGTATCTTCCTCAGTAACCCTGGGGTGTCATATATAGCCTGGGTGCTTACAGATCTCAAAGAGTGGAAAGCTCACTACCTCTCGAGAGAGGGGAAGGGAGAAAAAGACAAGAGCAGCAGAAATGATATGAGGCCCATGGGTCCCAGAGAACTTGAGGAGTCTTGAGATCTGGCAGCAGCCATGTGGGAATGTCCACATATGAAGGTCAGGGGCAAAGAGGGTAAAACAAAGATGCCACTAGCAGAACAAGCTACCTCCATCCTTACCCCAGAGTTTGGACCTTTCTTAAGTGGGCACCTGATTCCTGACCTACCTAGTAAGTGCTGCCAAGCTTGCGGTACTCCTGGCTGAATAAGGGCTGGTCCAGGTTAGTGGGAACCTCCAAGGATACAGGCTTCTTCAGTGTAGGGCACAGCAGCTGTGGTGCCCCCGATGATGTAGCTGTAGAAGGAGACCTCTAGGGTATAACAATAGGAAGTGTGGTCCAGGAGTCCACCAAGGAAGCGACGCCCAGTTCCTGCTTTAACAGCATCCCGGTTGAAGGATGTGCTAGACTGTGAAAGATAATGCAATGAAAAAAAATTGTGGCTAGTCACCCACCAGCTACTGGATCTTGAGCAAATCTTACAACACTCCCTGGTCTTGGCTTCCTGTTCTGAAAAATGGGCTATTGATCCTAATTTCAGGATCATGATGGTGACTGAATACACAACAGAATCAAAAGCACTCAGCAGAGTTCTTGGAGCACAGTTACTGCTGCTCAACAGCTAACTGTGGCAATCTGGATGAGGACAGGTGGGTCAGGGAAGAGCAGAGAGGGGACAAAATGCAACTCTATCATGATGTTAATCAGTACTAAACTTTGGGCAGTGCTTTCAGTTTTATAGTATTGTGCCCCCTGTGGCAGTAGCATCGCATTTAGACTTCAAAAGAACCCATTGAAGTAGGTGCTGACATTTTACCTGTCTACGCTCTCAGAGATTAGATAAGTAAGTGATGCAGCAGATTTGAACCCAGGGCTAAGTGCCTCCAGACACCCTGATCCTCCTCACTTCATTAGAGATAGCTGAGTTCATGTCCAACATCACCAAATTTTAGAGATGGTAGGGGTACTGACAGCATCCATCAGAGTGAGATTAAAGAACGAACACGTCAGTCTCCACTCCTCTGTTCAGATACGTGCTCTACCACCTCACAATGATGAGATGGTAGACAAGTTGCCTTATTTGCCATAGCCTCAGTTTCCTCATCAGTAAAGTGCAGGGGATAATTACACCTCCTTCTTAGAGCTGTGAGGATCATTTCACTGGTGGTTAGAATGGCAGCCTGTAAAAATCTTTGGAAATCTAAGTAAATGAAGACTCTATCTTCAGTGAGAGGATGTATTTCATATTTAGAAGGAAATATGAGAAGAAGGAAAGAAAATATCAAAATATGAGAGTTGGGCACTGAGGGTCAGACACGAGATAATGATGGCAACAGGACAGGTGATCTTGACTCTACCCTTAAGCTGCTGGGGAGGCTGAAATTCTGGAACATTATCAGGTAAGCCCAGAAATAAAGCTCCCAGACTGTGGGTCTTCTGCAGGCCCTGGAAACCTCACCTCTGTGATCTCTGAGATCTATGACCCACTTTCCAAGTCTGCTCTGAAATTTCAGTGGTTTCAGACAGGGCTGGCCATCCAATACAGCAGTGGTGGTGAGCCTATGACACACATGCTGCAGCTGGCTGTTTATCATCACTGAAAACTCTAAAATGTTCACCACTGCTACAGAGGTTCCTACAGGAATAAGCATGGAGGGCTGGGGACATAGCTCAGCGGCACAAGTGCCTGCCTAGCAAGCACAAGGTCCTGAACTCGATTCCCAGTACCAAAAATAAAAGAAATATGCATGGATACTTTTATCCCATAGCTTCAAACAGGCAGCCAAATGCTTCCATTATACCCATACACGCTGGGTGACCTTGCATTAAATTCTCAATTTTTCTGGCCCATAAGTATCTCTTGGGTACAAGGAGAGGACTGGGCTAAACAATCTCCAGTTCTTTTCCTGGCCTGACATTCAAAGATTCTGGGATTCGAAGTACATCTTGCTGCAGTGAGAAATTCATCATCTCCGCTAATGTCCAGCCTGAAGCAATGGGCAGGTGAGTTTTCAGCTCATCAATTTCAAAAATTGCTATGACCTCTGTGGGCCTCTCCCCCTCTGGCCACATGGAAATAGCAAGGCCCAGAGATTTAGTATCAAAACAAAGGGAAAGGTCCCCGTACCTCAAGCTGATCCTCCTTCTTATGATCTCTGCCAATTCTTTTCCAATATTTGTGCTAAAACTTTTTTCTAGCTCCCACCTCACAGTCTCTCCAGTTCTCCTCGTGAGGGAGCAGGCAGTGATAACAACAGTCTCTGAGGCTTGTTTAGGTCTTCACTGCCTGTAAGGCATTTTCGTATCTATAGTTGCATATTTTCACCCAGGAACTTTACAATGCGTGCAGGGTAGAAAATTGTCACCCCGCAATTACTGACAAAGAGATTGAGGCTGAGGAAGTCACGGAGAATGAGAATTGTGGGCGTGTGGCCCCTTGAGCAGATATGCTGCACTCACACTTAAAGAACTGGGATACGGGGCTGGGGATTTAGCTCAGCGGCAAA
>NW_004955464.1:10083435-10143290 GCF_000276665.1 Chinchilla lanigera | reverse complement strand
AGAAAAAACAAAAAAAAAAAAAAAAAAAAAAAAGAACTGGGATACATGGAAACAGACATTGGGTTGGGGGCTGGCCCAAGAGTGGTGCTTGTGAGCTTCATGCTGGAATCAGACCCATTAAACAAATGCCAGCCATCGGACAGATCAAAGGCTACCCATTTCGAGCCTCCCTCCCTGACTGGTGACTTGAGGGTATCGCCATAACTGGTTTACCTCTATCTTCATCACCCACTCAAGACCTAGCCCGGAGTAGGTGTCTTGTCAAGCTCAAACCGAACTGAACTGAACCAGAAGAAAGCAAGAGGCACACAGTGTTGGGGTGGGGGGTTAGGGCTGCTATGAGAGAAGTTGACTTACGTAGGAGAAGTCCTCAGCATTCTGGCAGAGGAGCTTGGGGAAAATGGCCTGCCTTTGGAACCGTTCCTCATCCTCAAAGATATTGCCATACATGAAGCCATTCATCATGGTGGAGTGGGCGTGGATGTCAATGTAGAACTCCAGGCTTGTTTTCTGTTAAGGGAAAGGGTAATAAATGAGAAGTCTGGGGCCACAGAACTCACCCTAAAGGGACCAGACCATATACACGATACCCTCTTAAACTGGCTCTTTGTGTCAGCAGATTTGGCAGCTATTTGTAATCTGATTGGAGGGGTTGAGATAGTGAGGATCCATGTCCTCAGCTCTGAGAGCACTAGCATTTGCGTTACTCTTTAGAGGCTCACTGAAGATATGAGGTCTCTGTCAGGTTAATTGATGCTGTTACTTACTCAGAACAGTTAATGTACCCATGATTAGACAGTAGTGGAATTTATTCCTCTGATTAGTGAGAAATACCTTTCAGGTAACATAATTCTCTTTATTTGCGGCATGTGTACAGTTGGGCTATAACTCACCATTTCTAGTCAGGGGACCTGGTGTAAATCGTGATCCCACTTTGAGCCTCAGATTCCTTACTTGAAAAATTGTATTTTTATTCCAACTTCAGAGAGTTATCATGTGAATTAAAAACAGTAATAATACTTACCACCATTTCCTGTATTTCTAATGCATACTAGGCACTGTTCTGGGAGTTGTGTTTTAGGCAATTTTAGTTAATTCTTTTATTTAACCTTGTTTTATGATGCTACACCTACTCCCCAATAATATATAGCTTATTCATAATATATAGCTTATTCATGGGGAGCCTTTGTCACCTATAAATGAGGTTGACTACTTTTTCTGCTCTCTGCTTGCACATATTGAAGTCATTTACTAGTTTGATGAGCTATTATTTGTTAACTTTCCCTGAAGGTCAGAGAATCAGCTGTAAAGAGCCCAGTGCTATAAGTTAAGCATGCTCAGTCACTGGATGACTGAACAAATGACCTAAGACATTACTCCAGACATTACTCCAGATAACGAAATGGACTGGCAGCAATTGGGGGACTTTGAGGGATTTCATCTAGAATATCCCTCACACAACTTTCTCTTTCTACTCACCAGGCCAGTATTTCTCTATTAATTTTTTCTGAGAGTAACAGAGGAGCTAGACATGGAAGGGACTTGCCTATACTCATGGAATAATTGGGACTGACACCCAGGCTTGCTGACCCTTGGGACAATTAACTGGTCTGCTTCAGTGGCCAGCACTAGCAAGAGCTGGGGCAAACCTAGCTGCGTCCCATCTCCTTTCTGGTACACAGTCCTGGGAAAGAAGAACAGCCCACATTGAGAAGGATTTTCCCTCTTTGGGACACTTCCAAATGAAGTTAAACTCAAATGAAAACCACGTTGCTTCTAGAATGTGGACTTGATGACTGTCATTTCATTTGCCTCAGAGTTGAAGTAAAAAATTATGTCTTGCCGAGCTCCCAGTTCTCTGGATAGCATAAGCGGTCTTTTGAGAGATACAAGATGCACTGCTCTGTGTGATATTAAACTCATCATTTTCAGCTTTGGAGGTGGAATACACAATGATTCAACAGGAGCCCTATAAAAGTCATCTTTGCAATTTTATTTTCTTCAATTGTCTGTCTTTTCCTCTGAGCTTTTGATGAGCTGCACAGGAAAGGAGGAGGTAGAGAGATGACTTAGACGATGTGTGAGGAAAACAGCAATTTGTATCTCTGGATGTCAGGAGTAAGAGAGAGTATTAGAGATCAATTTCTCTGACCCTGCTCAGATCAGCACTGAATGGGGGGGTTTCTTGCTTAGGGCTGCCCAGTAAACTGTCGAAGGAACAAAAATTAGAACCAGGTTCTTCTGATGGCCACTTGGGCATGGTATTCATTGTCCCCTATACTTGCGAGCAAATGTGAGTTCATTTTCAGTAACCAGAAGGTGAACTATAATTGATTGATTTGTACTTTTCAAAAGTAGAAAGCTATGAAACAATTTATAGCAAAAAAAAAATTCTTTCCATTTATCCTCCAGTCACCCTATTTTGCTATACAGAGGTAACCAATGTTATCAGGTTGGCGCTATCTGTTAGCATACTGTTAGTGTGTATGTATGTACAAGTGAATATTGCCACCACTCCTAGCACTCTAAATGCACATTCAGATTACTTTTTTTTCTGAATAGAACTTGGAGGTGATTCTCAGTAAACAGTTACTTCATTCTTTTTAAACTACTGTTAAAGTTTATATCTAGACACCTCACAAAAACCTTACACTGGACTGGATTATGGGGTGCAACAGCGTCTTGCTATTAGGAGGTGGCCCCTGGTTATAGGCAGGTCACTGGGATCATAACCTGGAAGCACGTACTGTATCTACCTTTCCAATTGCTACCATTTTTCTCTACTTCTTGGCCACCATAATGTGGGTGGCTTTTCTCTGCCCAGGTCTTTCACCACACTGTTGCTATTTACCCCACCAAGTGTGGGCAGAAACACGAAAACTGTGAGCCAAAATAAGCTTCTACTAGTACAAAAGTAGTGGTTTACTTCTTTAGTACATTTTCCTATGCAGAAAGTTTTAATTGCAAATTTTATATGATCACTCTCTAGCTGCCAGGACATAACAACCAATACCGCTAACTATAAAGAGGACAGGTTTATTTTGATTCACAGTTACAGTCCCTGGTCAGGTGGCTCCAAGGCAGAAGCAGCTCAGTGGAAGAGCCTGCCCAGAGGAAAGGTGCTCACTACAAGGTGGCCCAGAAATCAGAAAAAGTGGGAAAGAGCCAGGGAGGGAGATGGGGCCACCCAGGCCACACCCTCAGTGACCCTCTCTTCCAACTGGGTCCCATTTCCTAGCAGAACATCCAATTGTGGACTCAAAAGTGAGTTAATCCACTAATGAGTGTATGGCCCCATGACCCAATCACCTTCCAAAGGCTCAACATCTGAACACCTGAGGCTCTTGGTGGACAATCTAGATCTAAACCATTATGGTCTGATTTATCAATATTTTCCTTTGTGGTTTCTGGGTTGAATTCTTTATTTTTTTTTTATTGTGTCTTTTAAATGTTTTGTTTTATTTCCATTTATACAGATGTAGAGTATGAGGTAAGGCCTAAATTTTGTTGTCCCAATACCATTTATTGAATTGTGCATCTTTCCTCTACTGACTTGAAAAGCCATTTTTACTATACACGTTTTTCTGTAGTGGGGTTTACCTTTGGACTTCCTGTTTTGTTCTAGTCATTTGTCTATTCATATGTCAATTCACACAGTTCTAATTATTTTCTTTTTATACCTTGTTTTAATATTTGGAGAACTAGCATGATCTTATTATGCTGTTTCTTCTGAACTTTCATGAATTTTTTGCATATTTTTCTATATTATCTTTATGATTAGCTTATTTAGTTCTCTTCACCCTCAAATATCCTGTCAATATTTGTAATACCATATTAAATTCAGAAACACCTAGGAAGAATTCAATGACTTTGATCCTTTCCATCCAAGGATGTTCTGACTTTCCATTCCTTCAAGTTTTCTTTTCAGTATAGCAGGAAGATTTTTAAGATTTTTTTATAAACACCCTGAACTTCTTTTTTATGTCCAGGAAGTTTATATTTTCAGTTGCTGTTATAAATATGATGCTTTCTTCCATTACAATCTTCTCACTGGTGTTTCTCTGTAAAAGTAAAGGCTTTGTTTTCAACAAATGAAGTTGGTTCTCAAACACTTTACTAACTCTATTATTATTGCTTATAATTTTGAATTTGATTTCCTTGTATTTCATTTGTTTATTTACTCAGAAAATACTGAATGGTTAGTATGTGTTAGATAGTGTTCTGGGCATCGGGAATATGTGCCAAAGAATATTCTGGACACTAGAGACAGCAGTGAGCATAGTAAAATGCTCTTAATCTCAAACAGTTTACCTTCTATGGTGAGAAAAGGAAAATCAATCAATTAATGAATATATAAGATGGTAGGAGATATTGATGCCAATGAGAACCCAAAGCAGACTAAAGAAGCAGGAAATAATAGAAGTTCTAGAAAACAGAGACTTGAATGAACCAGGAGAGTTGGCAATGAGGATATAAGGTAAAAGTTTCTTTCAGGGTCTTTATTAGAAGAAATAAATGCAAAGGCCAATTGTAGTTTGGCATGCTTGAGGAACACCATGGAAAGAAGGGAAGATGATTGAGAAAAGGGGTGAATAAAGGCTCAGCATTTCCCATATAATTTTATCATGTGTATATTAATTTTATCCTTTTTCAGCTTCTAATTTCTCTTTCTTATCTAACTGCACAGTCTAGTAACTCTAAAACAATATAAAGGACCAGTTGGTTTGTAAGATTCCTTTTCACCCTGAGATTTTAGAGGCTGGAAATAAAGTAAAACATGTTTATTAAATTAAACTCAATGGGATCTGAGTTTGAGGTGTAAATCGTTTTTCTTTTTATTACACATATTCTGTACTTTGCTAGGAATGCAAAAAGACATACAAATACACACTTGTTACATTTTGTGCCTAAGTGGATTTTATGGACATGGGTTCAACTGATTTGAATGAAATATGAAAGGCAGAAATGGGGTTTCTAGCTCTTATCCTAATGTTAATATAATTTGTGACCACATATCAATAACAACTCTTTATGCTTCAGTTTTCTCATCTGTAAAAAATGTAAATGGATGAGATAGGGGAGACTTCAATTTTACAAATCTCTCATTCTCTACATAGCTTCTTGCTTGAGGCTTGATATCAGTATTTGTTACAATCCAGTCCAAGTTGGCTGATAAGTGTGAGTGCCTATGAATTCCTTCACGACAAGGCCAGGTCAGATCTAAGGCCTTGTAATCTCTTGCTTGGTCTATTGTTATGATAGCTTCTGAATTGATCTCCTTGAAGTTTCAGAGTGATCTTTTTGGAAATAATCTATGTCACTTACCTAGTTAAAACTGGTTTACAGCTGTCTGTTATTCACAGGATAGAGTTCAAGTTCTTTTATACGTGTTAGAAGCTCCTGCATGATCTGTTCTCTGTTCGAGACCCAGCTCTTGCTATTTCTGGTCTGGTATTCTACAGTCTAGCCATGTCAAGCTACCTAGAGTAACTCGACCACAACTTTATGACTTTTGCCTCCACACTGTCTTGTCCATCTGGAAAAATACTTTCTCTAGTTCTTTATCTGGTTAACTCTTATCTGGATCTAAAATTTAAAAAAGAAACTGGATAGGTGCTTGCCAGTCCCATTCCCTTCTTCTGAGTCATGGAATACACCTCCTAGTCTTCTTGCTATTTGGTTGGGATAAAATGGTGTCTTAATTACTTCCTTTGTCTGCCAGGACACAATACCTGACATCCACAAATTTAAGGAGGAAAAGTTTATTTTGGCTCACAGTTTGTGGAGGTTTCAGTCCATAATGGGCTAGTTCCAACGAAGGGCAGTATAGCAAAAGGGCATGGCAGGGAAGGGTTGTTAATGCGTGGCAGACAGGAAGCAAAGAGAGAGTGAAGGGAGGACTAGGAAAGAGATGAACGTTTCAGGCCACACCCCCATGGACCTATCAGGTGCAATCAAATCTCACCTCCTAACAGACAGTCAGCTATGAAGCGAGCAATGGGCTAATCCACTGAAGATTGTTCTGCCCTACGATCCACTCACTGCCCAAATCCACATCTCTGAACATATGAGGCTTTGGGGGGACATCCAGATATAAACCATAAAAAATAAGATGTAAATAGGGGTGATAACTGCCATGCTAGGTCTTAGCTATGAGATTCATACGCAATGAACCATGTCCTCCCTTTCCCATTTTTTTTTTTTTTTTTTTTTTTTTTTTTTTGGTTTTTCTCTGGTACCGGGAACCGAACTCACGACCTTGCGCTTGCCAGGCAGGCGCTTTTGCCGCTGAGCTAAATCCCCAGCCCCCCTTTCCCATTTGAGTGAAAATTACTTGTAATAATTATAGCATCATATGAAGGAAGACCCCCAGGACCCTTAATCAACACGTAGGGCAGTGCTGGTAAACCTATGGGATGTGTGCCCAGTGGGCTGTTCGTTACCACTGAAGACTCTAAAACCTGCCATCACTGAATTAGAGGAAAATAGCCAAGAGTGTCCCAGACCTGCCTCAGACTGATGTGAAAGAGAAATGAGCCTTCAGAATATTAAGTCACTGAGATCTGATGATGATTCGTTTTAGCAGCTACTATTATTCTTCTTGTTTAGTACAAAAACCTCAATTCAAAAGGCATTATTTTTATCCCTCTGTCTGGATGGTCAGCCTCCTCGACGTGGTGTTCTAATTCTGTATTTATTGCCATGCTCTATTAGAATGTGAGCTCTTTGAGGGCAGGGATCATATTTTGCTGATTTTTAAAAATCCACAGGACTGTAACAAAGCCTGGAAAGTTGTCATGAATGATTTGATGAAGAAATGAATGAGAAATTCACCGTGAAAGGAGGAGTGAATTAATGCATGAACAAATGTATGTTCAGCTCTTTCCAGCAGTGAAATGAAGTACTTTTCTGTGACCATTCTGGAACACAAGGATGTTGAAAATGCAAGGCCCTTAATTATAACTTCGGAATGAGAATAGAAGGGAGGGGGCCATCTCCGTTCTTTCCTTCCAAACTTAAGAACCTTAATTAAAACCAAGTGATGAAGGGCTGTCCCCTTGCCAGCAGCCAACAGCTCATCCTGCAATCAGGGGCCTAAAGAGTAAATTAAAATCAGTGCCAATAAAATTAAAACTACCTTGGGGCATATTTGCAACATAATTTAGTGAGGAGTTTCTTCCTCCTAGACACCAGGGAGGAAATGGGTTTTCTTTCTACATTCTGAGCTGCTTTCCTGCTTCATCTCATTCCACACAGGGCAAAACCTGAGCTCGGCGCTCTGATATGGTACCGAAACCTTTGCACCGGGGCGGTACTCCAGACCTCATCACTATTAATCCAGGGAAGCAAGGGCCATCCAGGGAGATCCAATTCAGGAAACGCAGGGGATTTAATCAGGTTTCAAGATGAGAACAAACTGAACTTGGGAAAGGATCATGGCAAGTTCAGAACAGTGAGCTTCGTTATTGTTTCTGTTTTGCAGAGGGGAGAATGAACAGAGAGCTTAGCAACTTGTTCAGCTTTAGACAGTACAAGTGGCAGAGTGGGGACTGACACTCAGGCTCCTGATTGCAAGGCTCCATTCCCTGCCTGCCACTGTGCTCTCAAGAGCCTGCAGTCCAGCCTGGTAAACCCCTGGTCACAATCGGGCAAGTCTAGGCGGATTCCTTCACCACTGGGCTGTGGGATGGCGTGGTCTGGGGACCGCTGGCCTTGGCCTCACACTGCGGTGATTCTGCCGGACAGAACTAGAAGTGCTGAGAACTTCCACATGACTCCCTCACAGGAAAATGTTTCTCCGATGGGGCTTGAACGGACAAGTTCCAAATCTATTCTTTTCGTTATCAAATAAAATATCTCCCTGTCTGTTTTTTTTTTTTTTTTTTTTTCTTTTAAAGAAGCAAAAGCTATCTCTGGAAGTTAGAGAAAACAAAAAAATCTTTCTTTAATACCAATAGAAAAAAATCAAATGAACAGAATGACTTAAAGGTTTTTTATTACACATTGTAAGGATCTCTGGAGTACTGTAGTTAGGCCTTCCTTCCTTGGGCATGTTTTGAATTTTCCTGGTCAGAAATTCCTGGCACAAAAAGGAATATGATAAACCAAGGGGGAAAAGAGCAGTCACCACATGAGAAACCCAGGAGGATGTGGGCATGGCAGTTCACACTTATCATTCCGGCACTCTGGGAGGCTGGGGCAGGAGGAGCACAAGTTTGAACTCAGCCTGGGAAACTGAAAAACTTAGTGAGATCTCAACTCAAAAAAAATTTTTTTTAAATGTGGCTGAGATTGTAGCTCAGTCCAAAGGCCCTGGCTTAATTCCTAGTGTTGGAAAAAAACAAAAGAAGGAAAGAAGGAAAGAAGCAAGCAAGCAAACAAGTAAGGAAAGAAGGCAGGAAGGAAGGAAGGCAGGCAAGCCCAGGGAGCTTGCCCAGGGAACCAAGGGGTGGGCCTTGGCCACTTCCCAGCTCGCTTCTCTCCATGTCATGTGCCAGCCTTACAGAGCCGCTGTTGCTTCTCAAGCTCGCTCTTGTCGCTCCCACACTCTTCTGCTCTGTGCTTTTGTGCTTGCCATCCCTTCAGGTGGGAATGCTTATTCTCTCTTCCTTTCCACTCTGGCAACAGCTTGTTCAACTTGCACTGCCCAAACCAAACAACCCCAAACAGAGAAGCCTTCCTTAATGTTTCCAGCAGTGGCAGCTCCATTTTTTTGACTTCCACAGATTTTTTAGATTAAAGTTTGTTAAAATATACATTTTTATTAAGTAAATACTTACTTTAAACCTATTGTGTGCCAAGTCCTAATAGTGTTATAGACAGCTAAGTTAGATAGAAATATTACAGACCCTCAGACAGGGGTAGGCCCTCGAAGGAGCCAGTGTAGAAGATGAGATACCTTGCATCTGGGGGAGACAGGCACCTCCGCTGAAGGCCAGACCTCAAGACAAAAGATAAAATGAATGCACCCACATACTTCGGAAGGATAAACATCAGCGATGGATATTCTAAATAGGTATCCATCACCTTGAGGAAGCCAGAAAGAGCCACTAACCCAACCCCCTACAGGAAGAGCCCCTGTTCTGTATTCATGCCTACTTGCTATGTGACTCACTTCCCCATTTGATCCCAATTTACTCAGTCTTACCTGAGTAATTATGGTCATAACCTTATTGATTCACCACAGTTTTGTCCCACCTCATGCCCACATTGCAATTTCCCATTTTCCCCCGCCTCGGACCCATCTCACCTCATGGTTTTGCTTATAAAAATCCCTAGAAGGATAGGGTCCTTGGCAACCCACTCAGGACCCCTTTTGTCTCTCTCAGACAGAAGCTTTCTTTCCTCCGTAAATATATTGAGCTCTTAACCTCCGTTATTCCTAAAATTCATTCTTCAGTCTTAGAGAACACTAACTCATACTGGACATCTGGTAGGTTGGGAGTTTCTTTCTCCTATATCGATAGGTTCCAGGGGTGAACAAGACAGATGAAGTTCCCACCTTTAAGAAGCTGATATCCAAGTCAGGATGGCTGACAATAGACAGCAACCATGTCCTTACCTTAGCTACTCAGGTAAGGACAGATCGTGATACATGCCAGGAAGGCACTAAGAAGAGCCTCAGGACGGCAATAACAGGGTAGATGAGGGAAGATTCAACTTCAGGCAGTGTCATCACATGGAAGGCTTCTCACTTTTGAGTAAAGCCTCAAAAGATTATTAGACTCAGCCATTTTTTAAAAAGTTAGCATGCTGGCAGTAGTGCTGCACATCTGTAGTCCCAGCTACTAAAATGAAATAAAACAAAAAATTTAGTGTAACCCAAAAAGGGCTGGCAAGAGAATTCTGGGCAAATAAATGCTCTACAGCAAGGACAAGTGCGACATTTCCTAAGGCCAGAGGGAAGGCCCGTGGCTGGACTGCGATGTACTCTGGAAATTAGCCCCGGAGGTTTGCAGGGTCTGACGGAGGCAGGCCCTTGCTGGCCAAGGCCAGAGTTTGGAGCTTCTCCTCTGCAGAGTAGAAAGCCATTTTAGTAGGGAGACTTTGGCAAAATGCCTTGTCCATCATGTAGATAATGGGTTTTAGTGGGGCATAAATGGAGGCACTTGATACAGTTTCCTGATGAGAACACAGTAGCTTGAGTGAGAGTAGTGGCAGCTGAGATGAGGAGGGCATATTTGGTAACAATTTTGGTCTCCTCTGTGGACCTCCACATGAGTTGCATCTAGGAAGAATGAAAAATGAAACAAGAAACTGAGTAGCTAATTGTGTCTTGTACAGGACGGGAAACATGGGGGTAGAGTCCCACGGGGCAGGGAGTAGTAAGGAAACTGAGAGTTCTGATATGGATTTCTGAAGTTTGAAATGATCATTGGATGAAATGACCACATTGAAAGTGTCACGTAGACAGTTAATTCATGCAAGTACATCTCTGACGGGAGGGCATCACCAGCATACAGTTGTTATTTCACATCACTGAGAGAGCGTCTGGGCCAAAGAGAGGTCCCTGGACTGAGCCCCGAGTCCTCTAAAATTGAGAATTTGGGTAGAGGAAGAATAAGATACTGTGGAATTGCCAGGGCGGTAGGAAGAAGAGTGTAGTTCTCATGAAAACCAAGAACAGCAACAACAAAAACAAGTTTTAAGAAGGAAGAGGTGGTGTGTAAACTCCTGGAGGACTAGCACGGTGTGTGGTTCACTCCTGCATCCATTGGGTATACAACGGGACTCTATCATTTAGAGTGACTAAATTAATACAGTAATGTATGCTGGACAAAGAGAAAGGAGCAACAAAGCATACGGCAGTGGGAAGTCTCAAGGCCTAGATTCTATCCGGAGGAATTTTCAAGGGAATAATAATGTTACAGCTCTTAATATGTGCCAAGGATTCAGGAATCTTCTCAGAAACTTATCATATAGAAACATCACTTCGATAAGGAAATTCAAGAATAGAGAGGTTAAGTAACTTGCAAGGGAATCCCCCAAACACGCAGTGATAACTGGCGGAGCCCTAGCAGTCTGGCTCAACAACCCGAGCACTGAACTATGACACAGTAGAAACTGATGACACAGAGTACCTTCGGGTATGATCCTGTAATTGTTCTTACGGCAGTCTTTGAGAGTCCTGTTTTTATATGAGGAAACCAAGGCAAGGAGCTTTCAAGTGCTACAACTTAGATTCAAACCCAAGTCTTGGTGATGTAGGGCTAAACTCTTTATTTCAAGCTACTCAGAAGGGCAAGGCACCTGCATCTGTGGCTCCTTTAGGCTCAGCATAATCAACTTTAGGACAAAGAAATCTTGTGAAGGTAATGCCTAGGTGTGGGGAAAATGGAATACGCACAGCCAGGTACAGAGTAAAATCATATTTTTTCTATCTCTGATACATTTCTCACAATCTACCTCTTCTTAGAGGCAAAAAGTCAAGCCTGCATGGACACAGGATTTCTGCATCTCTTTCTAAGGATCCGGCAGGAGCCAGGTCTAGTCTCTTGCTTCTGTCTCACTCCTCTAGCTCTAGGCCAAGAAAAAAAGGAGAAAGGTGAAAGCTCAGCACAGGAGGGTGCCCTAGTTTCATCAGCCATTGATTCATAATTTTTGACCCTCCATGTCACAAGAACTTCTGACCTCTTCTTCTTGCTCTTTTTATCAGGGACTGGTGATCCTAATAATGGCCATAGCAATGATTATGATCAAAGAAGAGTAGCAGTCTTGTGAGTAGAGTAATTTTAGCTTCTGTTCCACTTGGCTTCCATGTCAATTTAGCTGTGAGTGACCTTTACGACCTATAGAAGTCATTTTCTTTCTCTGAGCCTCAGTATTCTCACCTGGAAATTAAAAATAATATTCCCAAGCACACAGAATTATTATGACGTTAAATGAGGAAACGGACAAAATGTCATTTCCTTTCAATTACATGGTGATATTATGCGCAGGTACTATGTTTGTTCCTGGAGATATGGACCTCCTGGAGCTCAAAACCCAAAGGAGAGGATGGACATTTCACAAGTAACTGCATGTGCAATGGGGAACTTGAAAGAGGTGCAGAAGCTATAGTAGCGTAGAGGTGAGAAGAGCTTGGGGAGCCAGTTTAAATAAGTGCACATTTCTTGTTCAGTAGAAAATCTATCAACAATAACCACCATATTTATGTAGAGTGGTTATTTATAAGCCATTCTCACACCCATTAGCTCATCTGACTCTCTCAGAATTTACTGATATAAAGAGGATCACAAGTTTAGTTTCTCAGAAGAAGCCAAGAGACTCACTTTTTAATATCTCATAGCTAGTTTGGGATTACAGTGGGATTCTAACTGATATTTCACTACCTCCAAAGCTTCTGCTTAATCTCTGCCCTTAGGATCGCCTTGCACACCTGCTCCTGCACCAACAGAGGGCATAGGTACAGGTGAGAAAGCCAGAGCCTTTCTTGAGAAGCTCACTTCTGAGCAGGAATATAGGATCAAGGAGTTCTCAACTAAAAATAGGACTGAGATACAACATGTAAGCCCATGAGACATTTTAATTCAATAATTAAAAGTTAATGTTGCTTTATTATAAATCAGTGGCTGGTGAAACTAGGACACCCCAGGCACATATTAGGAACTCAATGAGGAGTTGTGACTTGAGCAGGAAAACCTACTGCGGAAGGCTGTCAGCCGATCCAGAGAGGAAAAGTAGTATGTCTAACCACCGAGCAGGGGATACGATAGGTCCTCTGTAAATGTTACCACCTTTATCCCCAGGAAACTTATCCTGGCTGTCTTACCAACCTGCTCTGTGAGCCTGGAAATGTCCTTCTCCCTCTTTGGACTTCAATCTTCCCACTCAGAGAATGGCTTTGTTGACTTTTCAGGGTCTTTTCACCATGACACACATCCTGAAAGCCTTATAGTCTTCAAATACTTCATCTTCTTGTTTTGCACGTTCCCCATCTCTGCCCTCAGACCTTTAACTGGGCATAGCAGTGTTCTTCACCTTATCTCCTGTAAAGTGCAAGTGCAGTGCCCTTTTCTTGGCCTGGTCCTACGGGTCAAGCCTTCAGCAAGACAATGCTAATGCAGTCTTTCATCTGGCAGAGTACATATTATCTCCTTTTAAGGAAATGTTCTGGGGCGCTAAAATTACACAGTTTATCCTGGAGAGAAATAAGATGGCTCCTATTTGCTTCATTCAGCAGGAGGAGAGAGGAAGAGGAAAAGGATGTTACCCTATTCAACTCATCTTCTCTCCCCTCATTCCTTCTCTCCTCTTGTTCTCTTTTCCCAGCCCTCTTACTCTTTTCAGAGTTAAGTGAGGAAGACAGATGAGGAAGGAAATAAGTGTACTGATGCCTTTGAGAGGCTGTGAGAGATGTCTGGGAGAATGGGCAGAAGAGTGGCTGATGGAACCATCAGTCTCTTGAAGATAGAGGAAGCGACTGTGAGCAACATCCTGGCAGATACCCAGGTGTTCACCAGGTCGGTCACAGAACAGAAGCGTCTGGTGGACAGGAAGTCTAGGAAGAGGGCACTTGTGAGCCCAAACCTCATAATCCAAACCACTCAGTCTGTTAAGGGAACTCCAAGGAACACAGCACGAATGAAGGGCCTAAGGGGCAGTGAGGTGAGAAAAGGGGCTGGAGAGGCTTCCGTAGGCCCATTCATGGAAGGCCTTGAAAGTCACTAAGGAAATATAACCATTCCTAAAAACAGAGCCAACGAAGTGTTTTATAGAATTACATGATTCCATTTAGATTTTAGAAAGCTGGCCCTACAGGCTGTGACAAGGAAGACCTGGACATTATAAGACTCAAAGGAATATAGATCAGTTAGCACATTTTTGTTATAATCCAAATAAAAATGAATTAAGAAGTGATAAGTCAGGTGTGGTGGTATATGCGTATAATTCCAGCACTCTGGGAGGCTGAGGCAGGAGGATCACAAGTTCAAACCCAGTGTTGGAAGTGTAGTGATTTAATGAGAACTTTTTTCAAAATGAAAACAAAAGAAGAAAAAAGTCTGAGGATGTAGCTTAGTGTGAACACCTTGGGTTCAACCCCTAGTATTGAAATGCAAAAAGGAAGGAAGGTCCGGAGGGAGGGAAGGAGGAAGGCAGGATAAGGTTCTCAATTAAAGCGGGGGCAGGAAGGATGTAAAGAGGGCATAAATATGGGACCTCCTAAAAAGTGAGCTTGAGAGCACTCCGCCTGGGACCTGAGTGTAGATGGAGTTCCTGTTTGGGTGGTGAAGTGGATGGTGGTCCATTCACGGAGACTGGGGATATCATCATTTTAAAGGTTTGAACTGGATATTTGCCTCCTAGGTACTTAGCTTATTTAAGGCTCCTCTAACAGAAAAATGTCCAAGGCTGGATAGCTTATAAAGAATAGTAATTTATTTCTCACAGATCTAGAATCTGGACACCAGCCCAAGGCACCCACATCTGGTGAGGGTCTTCTTGTCACATCCTCACATGACAAGAGACAGAAGGGCCATAGAGGGACAGACTCTGTTACTTAGCAGAAAAGTGGGAGAGACTAAACCCTCTCCAGAAAGCCCTAATTCTAGTATAATTAATCCATCTAAGGGCAGAACCCTCATGACCTAAACCAGTGATGGTGAACCTTTTAGAGACAAGGGCCCAAACAACCCCAAAACCCACTTATTTACTACAAAATGCCAGCACTGCAAATAATCCAAACACTGAGGTTTTAGTTAAAAAAAACCCCATACCTTAACATCTTCTCTCTTAAAAACAAACAACATATTTGCTATAGGTTTTAACTACTGATAAACCCACTGGGCTTCATCTCCCAGTCTGCATTGGGGGATTAAGTTTCTAAAGCTTGAATTTTGAAGGACAAATTCAAAGTAAAATAGTGCTTGTCCCCAGGTAGGTGGACTAAAATGCTGTCAGATGTCCCATGGTCTTAGGTCATGCTATTTTGATCTAAAAGAAGTTGATTTTTTCTAAATATGTCTATCTGAATAAAAGGAACATTTTTGCCATATAATCATGTGTTTAATATGAAAATAGAGTTCTTGCTTAATATAGCTAAGCATAAGCATTGAATATTTTTGTTAGGATATGGAATCAGAACAAGAGTTAAAAAGAAAACACCTAAATATGCATACTCAAGTATTTGAGCCCCTACTAGAATGCAAATGGGATGTGGGCTACTAGCTTCACTCCCTCTGAAGAGACTTGGTTTATATAGACTACTTCCTTAGCTAGAAAGCAGCAAGGAGTGAGGAAGCAGGCATGAGAGTTGAGGGAGGGCCAGACAAGGAGGTAACAAGAAGGTAAGATTAACAAACTGGGCCTTCTCTCTTGGGGTGAACGGAAGCCCCACAGTATTGTGGGCTCCTTCATCCACATCTATATGCAATTCCTTAGCAAAATCGGATAGAATGAGGTTGTGCTTCTCTGGCTCTTTGAATTATCTGGAATTTTCTTCCCTACCCTCTTTTCTTTGAAAAATCAAGTATCATCAACAGCCCACAGAACTTGTTCACAGTCGTTATGTTCTTCCCACCACACCTGTTTTACAGATGTGTGCATTGCTCAAGGTTACACTGTTCCTAAGAGGCAGAGTCAAGGGCAATCTTTCCATCCATAGTACAAGTTCTTATCATTGTATCTTTCAGCACTGATTCTCTTGGCCTGGTCTTAGGGGAGCTAAGAGGCTACATGGAAGGTATTTCCTACATATGAATATCAGATCCTTGATGGCACGCCTCCACCTCACACCCTATTTCCTATTATCTGCTGATGGGCAGACGATGCTTCTGTCACACCAAACTGAGAGCTTCCAGGCCACAGTGTGCTCTTCTGTGCCTTCCAAGGCCTTACTGATGCTGCTCCATCAGCCAGGAGTGCCTTGTCCTACCTAGTGTCCTCCGGAGCCCGGCACAAGCACCTGGCGCTCTGTGAGACTTCCAAAGCCATCTAGATGTGGCTACTTATGCTCTTTCACTGACACTGGCAAACCTTCATCCTTATTATACTCATATTATTATTATTTCCTTGTCTCTTTCTCCCATTAAGCCAAACATGCAAGACCCAAAATTGTATTATATTAATCTTTATAAGCTTAATATCTAGGATGATGTCAGGCACACAGCAGGTGCAGAGGAATTTCTTACTGAATGAATGAATGGATGCACTAATGGTGGGGAAGAAAAACTTCTCTGAGCAGAGATGACCTTCATCTTAGATATTCTGTGAGAAATACTGTCGGGGAACAGGGAGACAGAAAGGCATGCATCAAAGGGAAATAATGGATAAACAATTCTTTCCTGTTTTCTCTGGGTTCTTTCTCTTTTTTCCCCTTCTTGCAACTAGAACAAAAATAAAGAGTACATCATAAGCAAAGCTGTATTTTCTGTTTATTGACACCGGGTTAATAACAGTAATGGTGCAAGCAGAAAATGAGGTGTTATGTAAAATCCTGCATTGCAGATTTTGCTGCTGATGTAAAGAACTCAATAAAGTCTAACACTTTAATCATGGAGATAAAAATCGCATGGCAGCTTCCCACAGGCTCCCAGAGCCTGGAGACAAAATATTGTGGGGAAATGAGAGATGAGAGGAGAATATTATCAGGCGTCAGAAAGTTGTTTGGTCCCCCCTCCTTCTCTACAAAATGAAATAAGCTTTTAAATCTACTTCCAAGACACCTTGTATGAATTTCTGTATTCTCTGGAGGACATGCTCAAACTTTGGGGAGAGGATTTGTTCATTCTTTGTAAAAAGTGATTTGTTTAGAAAGAATTCTTGTGTTTTTGGTGATTTGGTGGCATCTAAGAATACAGGGGGAGATCTGTAAAGATGAAACAACTGTATAGATTTAGATGGAGTCAAGGACTTTGGTGATCACAAAATCTTTGTTTCTGTTATGGTCTTGCAATGTGGGACAAAGATCACAAAGGCACTTCTGCCAACTCTGCCAACCCTGCGCAAGTTATCTCCTTGCCTTGGTGTCTCAGCTTCATCATCCTTCAAAGAAGGACTTCTCCTCAGTGATTAGTAAGGGTCTTCCCAGCTCTGACCCTTGGGACTGTGAGGCCACTAGCACAGAGCCCAGGCCAGCAGCTTGGGTCTCAACATTGGCTACTGTGGTTCAGGACTACTGCAGTAATCTCCCAGCTGTCCTCTCTATTTCTACCTCCTCCACTCCCCTCCACCACCCAAATCTATTCTCCACGCTACAGCCAGAGTGATCTGTTCATAACAAGAGGAAATTATACATACACCCTGGGAACTATACACACACTGCTATAAGATAGCATGAGCATGATGCATGCAAAGAGAACAGTTTTAAATTTGATCTGGGCTCAATCAAGCTGTGTGACTTCAGAGTCATGTAATTTCTCTAAGCCTCAATTCCCTTATCAGCAAAAAGAGGGTAACAATAAGACTATTCGTGTTGCAGGGCTGACATGGGTTAAATAATTTAGTGCATGTTTAAATGTCTGCAAGACAGTAGGTATTCAGTAATGTTTTCATACCATAATAATTATTTTAGGAGTAATTAAAAACAAGGGCATACCCTGGGGCTGCACTGTCTAATTCAGGAGTCACTTGTGGCTATTTAAATTTAAATTAATTGAAATTAACTTTAAAAAATGGTTCCTCCTTTATATTACTAACATCAGGAGTACTCAGTAGCCATGCATGGTTGGTAGCTACTGTACTGGACAGTATAAAGGAACACCAGCATCATCACAAAAGTTCTACTGCATGGCAGTATTTTAGGATCTTAGCAGTCATAAACAGCAGATTGAAATTTAAAACTATAGAGAGCTGGGCATGGTGGTGCATGCCTGTAATCCCAGCACTCAGGAGGCTGAGGAAGGAGGATTATTGTGAGTTCGAGACCAGCCTGGGCTACAAAGTGAGCTCAAGGCCAGCCTGAACTGTGTAGAGAGACCCTGTCTCAAAAAGACCAAAAAAAAAAAAAAAAAAAAAAAAAGAAAGAAATTTAAAACTACATTCGTATACAACTACACTTCCCGAACACATACTCAAATACAAAACTACAAACATAAGGTGTGAAAAGTAGTGACAATATGATTCAATACTAAGGAAAAATAACTGGAATTGTGACTGAGTCAATTCATCAAACATAGAGAACATTAGGTGCTGGGCCAACAGTTTACACCGGAAAATATGGCACTTAATCCTCATGACAACTTTCATAGTTATCATCCTCATCTTGTTGATTCTAATATCAAGGCCCAGAGTGGTTGAAGAACTTGATTGAAATCACAAAGCTCCAAACGAACAGAAGAGGATTTATATTCGCTACTCAACAGAGTTTCTTAAGGATGTTTCAGAGACCAGGGCCACATAGGACAAAGTCAGCACAAATTCTACAATCTTCCTTAAAGATGCAGATGTCTGGAACTGCCTTGGGATGATCCGGCAGTCCCAGGTTAGTCACAGAGCCTGTGAGCTCAGTAAAATTGACTCTAATTCTGAGTTGAAAGTGTTGAAACTAGCTTTCTTGACTTACAGAATATGGAGGATGAGATAAATGTGGGACCAGATTGAGTCTTCAGGAAATTCTCGGGAGCCTTGAGGGAAAAGTTAGGGACGGGCATGGAACTGTAAAGAAAGAGCGCTTCCACATTATGTAAAGTAGGTCTTTTCATGGTTGATTTTCTTCTTTTATTTTAAAGGCATGACTCTCAAAACGTCCCTGATATAGAGGGGATTATAGTAGGGGGGGTTGCATGTGAGGACTAGTGTGAAAGGGATGGTTTTAAGGGATGGATAGATGGACAGATGGATAGGCAACCGGACAGATTAAACCTTTAGTTAGAAATACCTAACAGAGGCTTATATTGTAGCTTCTTGGGTGGACTTCTGTTATACTCTGATTCTCCATAAGGCAGGTATTATTTCTGATTTGTCATAAACTCTCTCATCAGATATATAGCATGATATGAAGTCTAGAGACTACCATACTCAATACATGCTCGGGGGAGGCACAAGAGAAGGCAACAGCTAGATAATAATAATCCTTCACATTTGTATGGCACTTTGTAATATATAAAAAAGAATTCACATGCAATATTAGACTTAATCCCTACTCTACTCTTTTGAGGCTGGCATTATGATCCTCATTTTATTGATGAGGGACCCTTGGCTCAGAGTAGTGAAGTGAGTTGCCTAGGGTTATATAGGGAAGCAAAAGGATCAGATAAATAGGCAGGTCGGATAGAGACTGATAAGTAGAAAGACAGAGACAAGGCGGAGAAGACTAAGATCTGCATAAACGATGGGCGAGAGGACAGTATCATTCACTCCAGTATAGGACCCTGTTCAATTCCCAAGAAAGCCACACTATGTCCACTACTGTGTTTATCACATGGTCTTCCTTACACCTAAAACGCTCTTCTAACTACTTGTGCATGGCTTGCAATTCCTGCTTATCCTAAGACTTGATATTGGCATTACTTCCTTTTGAATGCCTTTCTTGATTATTCTTCCAGACTGGGTTCATTTTCTGCCCTCCAAGGTCTCCTTCTTCTTTATTACAGGAGTAAATAGAATGGGAATAGGAAGAACTCAGAATCTGAAGGAAGAGAGACCTGGATTAAGCCTGTCCCACCATCTACCAGCTGCATGACTCAAGGCAAATAGTTTTTCCTGTTGGTTTTTTCAGCTGTGCCATAGACTTGACACTATCTGTTCCAGAAGTGTACGTGGAGTAGAGATAGCGTAAGAAACGGCTGGAGTAGAGTGTATGCCTGACAACTAGAAACTGAGTCGCTGCTCAAGGCTGACTGTGCCGTGCCACAGTAACCCAGTGTTGGGGCTGCAGCTCCCACTGGTCTGTAAGCTACCTGAGGACGGTGCCGTGTCTAACTCACCGCTAACAGGTTAACTAAGCTTGCTGAATGTGGTACGAATTATTCCTCCTGCCTATACTGGGCCACTGATTGGGGTATATTTCTAGGCATCACGAAGTGGAGTAGGGAGTTGGAGCAGCTGAAGAAGGTCGGGGGTGCATCCCTGCAGTAAGAATGAAGGATTGGATGACTGAAACCTATTATGGAATAAGATACAAAATGTGTGTAAATTGTGAAGATAAAAGATCAAACTTAAATTTTTTTTTTTTTTGGTAAGGAGTCACTTTGTCATTGCAAAACTTTCAAAACTCTTGTGTTCAGTCTTGGTCATCTTTAAGCATGTGTAGGCAGAAAAGCTGGAGACGAAGTGGATCAAAATTTTCTTTATATTTTCATTTACTTTCCAAGATCTCCTCATTTTCCTGAATTTTATTTTTCTGGTGGATTCATAGACCACTTGCAATCCTCTTCTTTTACTCTCCTTCCTTCTTCTTCCCATATTCCCTGTCTTTTGGACCCTAGAAAACCAGCTACTAGACACAACCTCTTCTCCCCAACCTGGAAGAAGGTTCATATCAAATGCAATGCAAAAGCTCTCAACACAGTTAAGGACAGGGAGCTCCTCCATAGGCAGAGGGGCAGGGCCTGTCCAGGTCATAACCCACCACTGTAGGCTGGGCCAGGCCTTCATTGACATTCTGTTCACAGCTAAAGCCATTTCTGAGCCTGACAGACCTCCCTGATATCTGCGTGTGGAAAACAGGCAGGCTGTCCAATCCTCTGGTGGCCTGACAAATGGCTAAGATGCAGGTCCAGGCTCCATGGCAGAGGCCAAGGGCTCTAGGCTGCAATGAAGGGTGGGGAAAAAGGGCACTTTTCTGTCAGATGGCCTGACTTCTGCGGCAGGGAGCACAGAACTAGTGGGAGGAGGAGAAAAGTAAAGGTGCTGACCTGTGCCAATGCGAATCCTGCCTGTGAGTGGGGAGTTGCTCCAAGAAGTAAAGCTCTACTCAAGCTGCCTGGGTGCAAGGGCAGCACCGCCTGTAGGGCTACAGGGCTAGTTACATTCACTTTCTTCCTCATCCATCAAATGGGGGCAGTAATCACAATGGCCTCACATTGGTGAGAACTAATTATGTTCATACACATAAAGGACTTCTCCTAACAGTGTCTGGTGCTGCGGGTGTTCAGCCCAGTAATCCTTCCTTTAGATAAGAATGTCCACATCATGCTATATTTTACTTGTGTCATCTCATTTAATTTTCATATAAACTAGAGCCTTGGATATTTTCTTTGTTTTAAAGATATAATTTCAGAGCAGCTAACTTCAATTGTCTGAGAACATGTAGTTGAGTAGGAAAGACAAATGATTTTAAACCAGTCTATCTGAGTAAAGCACAGGTCTTCAACCACTAGGCAACGCTGCCTGTGAGCATTTTGTGCCCCTCTTTGAGTCTATGTCAGACTATCTCTATTGATTTAAAGGAAATAAGATTATTTTTAAACTCCCTAGTCGGAAACAAACAAACAAAAGCTCAAAATAAAAATCAATGCATTTATCTTTAAGGTTTAAATGCCGCAACATTTCTGCTAAATGGGGGAGGGGGAAGAAAACAAACAGGCCCAGCTTTGGTCCTGCACGCAGAGGGGAGTGAGGCAGTGGAGGCTGCAGGTAATGCAGCCGAGCCAAGGCAGTGCTGAGGAGGGGTCACGTCTCCGCCGGCTGCTTGGGGAGCAGGTGTGCTGCTGCTGGTGAGGCTCAGTACTTTGTGGCAATCAACTATCTGATTGGACAGAATAGACCACAGAATATAGCCACATTTATTCAACAAATATTCGCTAAGCACCTACTGTGTGTCAGATCCTGTGCCGGGTGCTGAGATTAAAGAAATTAATAAATCCCAGAGAGTTTATGCTCTTGGAGAAGGCAGACAGGAGTCAGTCACTCCCATGGAAGGGGACTGATCTATGCAATGACAGAGACCAGCACAAGGGGCTGGGGAGTTCCAGGAAGGAAATCTAAACTGTGGGCACGGCCGGGTAGAGAAGATTTCCTGCAGAAGTGCTGGGTACGTGGATAGTTCTTGGTCTATAGCAGTCATATGTAAGAAGGTGGATGAATGCTGATCTGTCATACAGAGGCTCAGAGCCCAGTCCTGAGCGCAGTCTCAGTGCAAAGCTGGTGGTTAACAGATCACTTGAAATCAGTGACTGTTAACAACTTCCTGCACATATAAATAGGATTTAATATAGATGGGTGACCAAAAACAGTGGCTAAACAATAGCAGTTTCATAAAATAAACAGAATATACTAATCAAAGACACTGAGTCCAATTTCCCCTAAGTTTAACAGAATTTGAATGAATTATATCTGCTCCAAATGCTGCCTCGTAGGAGACATTTTTTCCTAAAAGCTCTTTTTGAGGTTAAAAATAAAATGAATTTATGAGAAATATGAAGAAATTGAAATCAGTGTGCTTCTTCCCTCCCTGAGGATTGAACCCAAGGTCTCACATGTGAAACATGCGCTCTGTCACTGACCGGTGCTCTCAGCCCTGCATCATGATTGCTTTGTAAAACTACGTGTTTGAATTTTAGAAGACACATGGAGAATTAAGAGAGGTTAAGTAACTTGCCTAGGATCACACAGGTAGTGGTGCAACTGGGATTTGAACTCATATGTGTCTGATTCTTTCCATTATATTAACTTTCTTCCCTAAGCCCGCTTCCTCATTTTAAATATCAGAAACTGGAGTTCAAAGAGAACTAGTGATTCCCCTAAAGTCCTACGTGGATTCAGCAAGAAGGAAATTTGGGCTCATCAGATCATGGTGCTGACTATTCTCTCCTAGGGCTCTTCAATTGTCATTTTGTTTGTCTGAGAATCCCACAGGGGTATGTATAACCCCTACCTTACTGACATGGACCTTGGCTTCGGACATGCCTTGCCCTGTAGAATGTGAGCAGTTATAATTTTGTCATCTCTGCATGGAAGCTCTAAGTGGAATTGTGTTCCTAGGCTCCACCATGAAAACAGCATACCCCACATGGGAACAACACTGTCAGCCCGGGCCCTGGGTGAGAAGCCATGTGCAGCTGAGCTGAACCACATAGGCCCCGTGTACCATGGGGCAAAATGAATGGTTGCTGTTATAGCCTATCAAGCTACCAGGGGTATTTGTCAACACAGCAAAAGCTAATGTTACAGCACAGTTTCTAGCAAAACTGTGTTCTTCGTTTTTCTTATTCTCGTTGCCTGTAGTTGTGCAAGAATTATGAGCTTAGAGCATAAAGTGAATGGCTGTGCTAGTGGCCGTTTTAATTTTAAGTACTAAATATATATAAATAGTTTAGGAAAGGGTTACAAAACACAAGGTAAAAGAAGAAAATGAGGCAACAAATTTTTCTGTTTCCAAGGTCATCCTCTGATCAAAAGAAAACTAGAAGAATCTCACTCTGTTGATGGAGAGATAAGGATGAGTCAGAGAATTAAGTTTCTCTCTTTCCTGCTCTTCTGCCACAACGAGGGCTGCTGGCAATGACTAAACACCTCCCCGCCACAAGCACCTAGTTTCGGAATGGAAGATGGTAAGGAAAAGAAGATGCAATAAATGGCAAATGAATCTCTCCTACCAAACCACTGTGTGACCTTGGGGAAGTCATTTTCCTTCTGACTTCAGTTTTCTCATTTGTAAAATGAAATGGCTGAACATGAATCTCTCACTTTCCTTCCGGCTCTGATATCTCTGATTTGATTACTTCTAACTTATTATCCCAATTGGCTTGAATAAGACCCAGAAGCTAATCACAGGAATCCATCCAAGTTTTGCACAAGAAGCTGATCCTGAGAATCAAATGGGATAATCTAGAGAATGTGCTTTGCACAGTTTAAAGGGTTCTCTTGTTACTTTTTCAATGAAAAGATGTGGAGACAGAGCCTGGGCTATCGCTCAGTGATTAAGCATATGCTTAGCATGCACCAGGCCCTAGGTTTGATTCCCAGCATGCTTCTCCTTCTCCACAAAGGCAAATGTGTCCTCAAGTTGCATTACCCTAGAAACCTTCTCCCTCATTTTATTTAATTATTTATTTATTTTATTTTGTTGCGGTACCGGGGATTGAACTCAGGACTTTGCGCTTGCCAGGCAGGCGCTTATGCCCCTGAGCTATATCCCCAGCCCCTTTCTCCCTCATTTTAACAACATCAATCTTTCAGGTCATTCTGTCTACTTTACCCTTTTAACCCTAGCAAAACTGTTTTCTCTTTTCAGCAAAAGAGAAACATAGCTCTAAAATAAATCAAAACAAGAAACACGTAGCAATGCCATGAGAGACATTACAGATAAAGTGCTGAAGACTTCAGAGTTCAGCAAATCCAGACTGGAATTCCATTTGTATCTTTTTGTTCACATATTAAATGGGGATGATAACTATCTAATGTGATCATCACTAGAATAAATGATATAAGGAATTTATGGTCCACAGTAAGAGCTCATTTACAGTTGTGACAATGACAGAAAGCTTCCTGAAGTGGTGGCATGGAAACAAGGCTGAAAACTATATACAGTTCCGAGGTCTGGATGAGATGGATGGGGGTAGCAGCCCGTGAGCAGGGAGCATATGCTGGTGAAGGTACAGGAATTAGATCATAAGAGTGGCCACATGAACGTGGGTAAGCCAGATGTCTTCTGGAGAAAGAGGAGCAGGCATTTAGTATACGAGTGAAAGTTTCATACAAAGGATTGTAGAGGAATGAGCCTGGGCCCTTGAATTCCAAATGGGGACTCTTAAAGCTGTTGAAAATGGGGAAATCTAAAGAGCTTAATAAAATTATGATTTAGGAAGTTCTGAGTATGATGATGAATTTTGAGGAAGAAGTTTCATTCTCCCTCCCAGGCCAAGATATGGGGAGGAGTAAGAGCTAGTTATGTTCTCATGGAAGAACTGTTGATGTACCCACCTGAGATAGAAATCTGAGCTACAGTTGAAACATCAGACAGCACTGTGAATTAAAATGGATGTGATCGTGGCAGAGAAAAATTATTCAAAACTTTAGATGTTCAAAATTTTCCCTTATACTCTCTTAAGAGAATCACTGGCTTAAACTAAGACAGTGAAAACCTCAGGTAAGAAAATGTAACCAGAACTCCATTTGATTTTTTTTTTTGGAATTGGAACTCGGGGCCTTGCGCAGAACTCCCTTTGTTGATCAGATCTGAGTAAGATTGCTTTTCATGCTTGCTTTTCTTTCAGTAATCATAAGATGCAGTGGGTCTACCCTGGACCTATAAATTTGTTTTTACCTGAAGTAAGCTCAATCTGAGTCGATCCATGTTACTATAATAAAATATCTGAGACTAAGTAATTTTTTTTTTTTTTTTTTCTGGTACTGGGAATCGAACTCACAACCTCATGCTTGCTAGGCAGGCGCTGTGCCACTGAGCTAAATCCCCAGCTCCGAGACTTAGTAATTTATAAACAATGTAAATTTATTTCTCACTCTGCTGGAGGGTGTGAAATCCAAGATCAAGGTACTGTCAGAAATGCAGATTCTTCAGATCCCTCTACTGATCATAACCTGAATTTTAATAAATATCCAGGTATTTATTGTACATTAAAGTTAAGAAGCACTGAATTACATCAACTCCAGGAGATCTCTACAACCAGGGAAGGTTAGAGCTCATCTAATCTTTTTATTAGACTCTTGATAAAATGAGGTCCAGAATGAAGAGAGAACTAGATTTTCCAAGGTCACACAGTATAAAAGGTACCATCCAGTTCATAACATTATATCCCATAATTAATAAGGAATAATTCTCTATGGCTAGCTGGAGATGAAACACAGGCTACTGTAAGCCACCTTGGGTTTAGAGGCAACTCTATGTGGAACATTTAAAATCCAAGTAGTCTCTCTCTGAGTCTCACTTTCAAGTGGGCGCAATAAGACTCACCTGATAAAGATAAAACAGTGAAGTGAAACAACGTGTGTGTAGATACTTAATGTCTTGGCTTAGATTTAAAATGTTCCCCACAAGCTCACATGTTTTGAAGATGCTCAGATCATGGGGCAATACACTCATTAGTGGATTCCTCCATTGATGGCTTTAGTAGCTGAATGTGCTGCCAGGAGCCCAGGCCTGGTTGGAGGTGAGTCACTAGAGATGTCGCTGGGTAGAGTATATTCCTGTCCTCAACACCTTCCTTTTCTCTCTGCTCCCTGGCTTATGTGTTAAACAGCTACCTTCTGCCGTGCTTTTCTACCACACCCTTTTCACCTTGGAGCCAGCTAACTGTAAACTAAGTCTTCTAAAAGCTGTGACCCAAATAAACCCCTCCTGCTTTAAGTTGTAGGAATCAGGTATTTTGTCCCACTGATGGAAAGTGGCTAAGACATTTTCCAGGGTCTGAGTGTTGAGTAACTTAGAACTACACCCTAACTACCAGAGGTAGGAGCAGAACCCAAAGCTTCAGAAACCTGCTTGCGTATCTTCTCCTTATCAAGTTGTACCATTGGGTTTCCAACTTTAAAAGAGGACTTTCTTCTGCAGGATGGACAGCTCCCCCCAGGTTCTGCTCAGTGCTTGGCTCTTTCCTCCCGCATACTGAGAGACACCACAGTGGCTGGTCTCCTTTCTGTCTTCCCCAATGGACTGAGTGTTGCCTTAGAAAAGGGACTGTGCTTTTTGTCTCTGGACCCGCCAATCACCTCGTGGTCGATGTTCTGGCTGATGGAAGGAGGGAGGGATGGGAGGAGAGAAAGAAAGAAGGAGCAAAGGAGGAGGAAGGGGAGGGAAGGGAGCTGAGAGGCCTCCGAGTGTTGGAAAGCAACCATTTCACAGCATGATGGATTCATTCAAAGTAGTAGCTTGACAGTACGAAATTCATCTTTTTATGACGGTGACAACACTAATACATTTATTTCCCTTCTGAAATTAACTTTCTAATATTAAGAAAGGTTAAAATGAACTGCAGTAAAATAAGACATTTTGTCATTTTTAACAAATTATACCAAATCAGACTGTCAGATTAAAGAGGTCACCGTTTTGAGGTCTAAACGCTGGTGCTGATTGCATAATCAGAACTAATGCTTGTCATTCTGCCCTTTCCATATCTGCAAACCACCAATAGTTGCCTTTGGCCAAAATGATTAAACTGAAATATCTCAGCCTAGTATTCCAAGGCCCTTTAGAATCTGATTTTTTTTTTTTTCAATCCATTTTCCCCAAAGGGACTCACTATACTGGCCAAAGCCCCCTGCTTCTTGCTAGCATCTTCCTTCTATATCCCTGTGCTCGTTGTCCCTTGTCCGAACTGTCATCCCTACTATGTGGCCAGGGAGCTTCTCTCTACCCCCTTTCTGTTTCCTACCCATCCAACCCACTGGCTAATCCCTTGGCCCTCAGGCTTTGCCTTATTTGGGCCCTGAGTCTTCTACTTCTGCCCTTTTAACCTTGGTTTGGCCCTGCCCATGGCTTGGGCTCTGCGTACTTACCTTTGACCTCTTTCTCAGCTTGCTCTGCTCTACCCTTTGTTCACCGTGAGACATCTGGTAAATGGTTGGTATGGGAAGGGACCCTGACTCGAGGTGCTTTGTCATAGAGGTGCAAGAAGGGAAGGCAATAGTGATGACCTCCCACCTTTCTGTCCTGTTCCCCACTACTTGGGAGCTGTCTGCTGGTGTACTTAGTCCTGGCCTACCTGGAGTCATAGCTAAGACTGGACACTGAGTTTGTCTTGTGGGAAAGTTACTTAATAACTTTAGATCTTAGTGGTCCCATCTATAAAACTAAACAATACTCCCTACCTTATAGTGCTGCCAGAGGGGCAAAGGGACACTATACATTTCCAGGACCAACCTGAGGAAACAATTATAACGAGATGCTTGGGCTAGTGACTCCTCCCCGGATCCAGACTGCACGTGCTCCAAGTCCAAGGAAAATTGTGGGGAGTTTGAGTCCAGCTTTATAGGGTGGTCTCACTGTATGACCTTGGGTGGGCCATTTCCCCACTCTGGATTGCTGTGTTCTGTCTACAAGAAAGGTTAGTTTGCAAGATCACTTCAGTTGGGGAAAGGAGGTTGAGACCCCAAAAATCTGGAATTATGCTATTAACTCAAGGTCAATAACAGCCAATCAGGAGAAGTTTGGGATGGGTATATTCTTAGCCTATGACCACAGTCTATGGTTAAATTGGAGATATCTGAAAGTCAAAAATCTCTTGATTGCATAAGTATTAGCTGGCTCCATTTAGGACTGTGGATCCTAATTTACCTGCCATGCACTCTACAGAGTTCACTCTAGACTTTTCAAACCAAAGTATTCTTACAGTGGTGGGGAGAGGCAGAGAGCCCTAAGTAATAGAATATATCGGATAAATCTATATATGTCGGGTATATATCTATGAGGTCAATTGAACCTAAACAGATGGAGGGAATTCTGAAATTTGTTCCTTAAAAGTATTATTATATTTAAGAAGAAACTAAGCCAATGGGATTCCTCCTTTCTAGATTGTCCATTTGCATATCTTTAAAGACAAAACAGGAGAGTCCTAAAAAATGTTGAGGCGCTAGAGAGTGTGGTCATCCTGCACTGCACTGGCGTAAGGGCTTAAGACTCAGGGTGATCTGGCTTCATTTCAAATTCCAATACCACAAGGCACGTGACCTAGCAGGTTCTGTTTTCCATTTGTTCCTCATTCGACTGACAATTGAATACATGTTAGGTACTATGCTGTGTGCATGGGAAAGTGGAGGTGACAGAGTGTTATCCCTCAAGGAGGTCACAGTTGCACAGAGAAAGCAAGCACATAAGCAGGTCAATGTGCTGTGGAATGATAAATGTGTATACCAGGAGAGACCACTGTTTGGAGCAGGAACATTCACTCTGAGCCTTAGTTTCCTCACCTGAGAAATGGGGGTAATAATGTCCATTTTGTAAGGCTGAATAAGGGATTAAATGAGATGATACCTGGTGCTTAATAGATGCTTAGTAACTATCAGTACCTTCCTTTTTTCCCTTTTGGGATCCTGAAGAGCTGCATTCATTTGTTCCATCCATGCCAGAAGGTGCAGTTATATAGCAAAGATGTCTGTTAAAGCCCTTGCCTTAGCAGTTGGAGTGATTTTTGAGGTCAAAGCCTGAAGTTAAGCTGCAACAGAAAGAAACTGTCCTCTTGCACTGGGAGCCTGTCTAAGTCAACTCTCCTTACTGTTGAGTCTGCACAGGTGGTGTCAAGAGTTTGCAGAAAGGCTTTGCCCTGACGTGCCCTCTGGATGCTGTCAGAGCATCTGGCTCTGTAGTGGCTTCAGTTCCAATCAGTGTCGCAACCCTGCCTTCCTGGTCATTGCCCTTCCAGCAAGCCCATGTCTGAGCGCCTCCATGAGCCCAGCCCTGTTACAGGCAACATCTGGTGTCTGGAATTGGTCCTGGAGGATCGGGAGGTTAATGGACCACTGGTGTTCGTGTTAGAACCATCCTTAGTGTTGTCAGGCTTGAAGGAGTCTAGTTGCCTTACTATACACTCAAAACCTGGGAACAAAGGAAATCTGCTTGCTCCTGAGGGTTAAACTATAATGTGCCCAAGAATGAATTAGAATAGACAAATAAAAGCCTCCCTACGAGCAGTGTGCTCCTAGAACTGGCTTCCTGTAGCCCAAATAAAGGTGTTAGCACAGTGGAAGAAAGACTTTGTAAGAGACCGGGGTAGGGAGCCATCAGAGTTGGGAGCTAAGGTGAGGACTTCCTCACAGTCTATCTTAGAAGCACTCTTGTATTGTATTTCAATAGTGGCTAATTTTTTAAAAAAAATTTGTGGTGCTGTGTATCAAACCCAGGGCTTTGTGTTTGTTAGGTAAGTGCTCCACGGCTGAGTTATACCCCTAGCCACTATATTTATTTTTAAAATGCTACAGTCTAATGATGGTGATAGTTTTTATTGTTTCAAAGACTCCTTTGTGAAATTAACATTGAAATATTAGGTATTGTGTATTATTAGATTTGTGCTTATAAAAAGAAATTCTAACATTTATCGAGTACTTGCAATGTTCCAGCCTTACAAAATACCGTGTCATTTTACAGTGTCTTTTTAAATCCTCATGACATTTCCTCGAGGAGATGGTGTGGCCTTATTTCACAGACAAGGCCACAGAGGCTCGGGGGTGAGACGGCAAGTAGAACTAGACTCAGAGGTTGGAGGCCAGTTCAGACTCCAGAGACGATCTCTTGAAGATTGAAGAGTCTATCTCCAGTTCTTGTAGATGACAGGCCAGTGGCTCTGAGGTCAAGGTTTAACAGACTGAGAATAGCCAAAAGTAAGAAGAAAGGGTGAAATTTCAGGTATGCTCTAGTGAGGAAATTCCCTACTATTCTTCAAAAATGTCAGCAATTGGAAGACTTCCTAGGATGGTAGAAGCCTGGATATGGGAGGCCCTCTGGGTTAGGAGTTTTGAACAGAGAGAGAGACAGTGGTAAGATGGATAGGTGGATGAAAAGAGGGAAGAACAGCTAGCTAATAGGAGGGATGGATGGATGGATGGGTGGATACTGATTTCAATTCTCTTCTATAATATATGTTGAGCTGACTCCATGAACTCTTTTTATAGGGCTTGACCTATAGCCAAGCACCTGAGTTTGGGTCTGTCTCATAAAATAAGGCCTCTCCTCAGATCACAGTCACCAAATCCCTTTCTACTTCCATTAGTTTTTATTTTGATATAAAGTTAACATATACTTGTGGAAAATTGCTGGGAAATTAAAAAAAAAAATGGGGCGGGGGTGGGGGTTGGGGTGGGTAAAAACAGTCCTAAAATACCACTGCTAACCATTAGTTTACTTTCATTCTTTTTATGTAGGTTTTAAACCTAGTTGTTACATATGTCTTAACACATAATACATATGCAATTTTGTCTTCTGGTTTTTTCACTTCAAATTACAGCACAAGCATTTCCACAGTATTATAATCTCATCATAAATATCCGTTATATGAATGGATCATGATTCACTTAATCAGTTTCCCACTGTTAGGCACTTAGATATTTCTCAGTTTTTCTCTGTTTGTAAATAATGATTCTGTGGACTTTTCTCCTTTGTATATAAATCCTTATGCACACTTCAAATTATTCTTTAGTCTAGTTTGCTAGTATTGTGATTGCTGGCTCTGAACTATCAACACAACAATATATTTTGAAACCCAGAAACTCAGTAATTTTTTATTAGGGACCCCTGCAGTGGGCCCCAATCTCCTGCCAGGTGTTAGGGCATATGGCAAAAAGAAAGAGCAAGAGATCAAACGCTGGTGCAGAGGGGAACTGGGATGACCAGTTGTTCACAGGGAAACAAAAGGCCACGAGGCAGCCAGAAATTAAGTATTTGATGATCACATTTGCACTAAGGAAAACAGTGAGGAAATTGCAGCTGGATGTGCTTGTAAAAGAGGGAACAAAGCATTCTTGCAAAAGGGATGGAACAACTGGATTCAGGTTGTGGTTAACAAGTAACCTGCTTTGTAGCCAGTCCTGGGAAGGAACTCTCTCTGGAGTCACACAGGCCTCAGCGAACCGTTATCTCATACCTTAGTGTTACAGACTCACGGCCTGCCTCCCTGGGCTCATCTGTGGCCATTGGCAAAGAGCAATGCTAGCCCAACGCCACCTGCTTGCTATCGTGAAGACATGTACACAGCCTCGGCCAGACTCACTAATTAAACTGAAAGCCAGTTTAGGGAAGTCACCTCTATATATCCTATGCTGCCTGCTAGTAGGCACAATCACATTTGGGCCAGGGGAAGGGTGATGAGGTGCTCTCTCATAATTTTTTTTCTCTCTCTCTTTTGAATTCTTTCTGTTTCCTGGAGAGTAGTTTGTTATAATTATCAGGATGAAGTCCAAGCTTCCTGGGATAGCCTGCAATTCTCTCTCACAGCCTGCCACCCGGGTTTACCTCTTGCCTCATCTCCAAATCCTATCCCCAAGTCCAGAAACCAAATTCCTTGCAATCCCCAAGTGTATTGGCTACCAGGAACCCGGATCCTATGACCACGAGGTCCTAACACCAGTGACACAGCGTGATTCTTTGTGTCTTTGATGAAAGTTTCCAGACAAGACATGTAGGCCCTCAGGTAGAGCATAGGTAGAGTTTATTGCCAAATGATAGATTTTCAGAGGGAGAGAGAGAATACACCTTCAAGCACAAAGGTTGCACTGAATGAGGTCTCAGGTTACGTTTGTATAATTAATTGGGCCTTTCAAGGAATATCCTTTCTTTCCTCTAAAGTCATTGTTCCTTTACAAGGAAAATGGGCTATGTTGGCCTATTAGCTCTTTGTTTACTCCCTACATGGATGTTTTCCACATAGTGCATTTTGAGACCTTGAAATTTTTCCAACTCTTCACTCATGCCCTGAACTTTGTACAAGCCCTAGACCTTAGCAGCTTGCTCACAGGATGTTAACTTCTCTTGGGCGAAAGTTTGAAAGCACAAGCTTGTGTGGATTTTATCTACAGCTAGTGATTAAGAAAAGAAAGGAATACATCATTACTAGTTTTTTTCTTTCCAAGTAGGCCCCAGCCACCTTCTCCCATGGTTAGTAATTTCTAATTTTCTGTGTAACGTATAACCTGCCTAAGACCCGTGTCTTCACACAGGCTCCCTCTGCCTGGAATGCTTAGGCTTTGTCTAAGCACTCCCTACTTTTCCTTTAAAACTCAACTCAAAGATTTGTGGATAAATCTCTATTCACACCAGATTATTTCATTAGTCTAGGTTCCCCCAGGCGGCCTCGCCTGACCCCAAGTCCAGCTCAGTCCGTTTTCCTACACGGCACTCAGAGCCCTTGCCTATTGTGACACTTTCTATCTTGTGCTGCAGTTGCAGTTGAGTTGTCTGGAGTACCACTCCAGGGGTTTGCAAACTTCCAATGTCCAAGAGACCCCTTTACTCACATACATTTCTTATACTAGTAATAATGAACATTTTTTGTGAATATTGTGTGTGACACACTTCTTTAAGCAAATCTCCTGCATCACTTCAAACCCGACAAATAAGGAAAGAAGCTTAGAATAGCTATGGGCCCTGCCAAAGGTGGCTAAGTTATTGAGTGGTAATTTGAGACTTAAACCCAGGCCTGAGTCTGAGTTCTTAGTCATAAAATAATACGACTGCGATTCAAGGGAAAAAAGTCCTATCTGGGATGCTTCCTCAGACCACTTGCAATCTTTCTGAAAACAGCTTGAACACCAGCTTTTTCTTAACCATCAGCTCCTTGAGGGGAGGGAGTGTTTCTTATTTACTTTTCTGTTCCAGTGCACAGTGCCTGGGCTCAGGAAATATTTGTCGAATGGGTGAATGAGTAGGTGATTTTTGAAGATTACCGGCAAGTTCCTCTTTTCACTATACTTTACAAACCCTGAGATGCAGCAGGCAATACAGCCCGGAGCGACTTACAGAGTCTGGGGGAGGATCAAGGCTCATTGGCCAGGACTTCATTCTGCTCAGGCTGGTAAGACCCCTCACGGCCGGACACCTGGGACCAGTAGTGGTTTGAGAGATGGGCGCTGGTGCTTTGGGAGGATAGGGACAATTTCCTGATAAAAGGTTAAACAGTTATCTCTCCCTGAAATCAGTGATTCGTCTGGTTGCTTCATCAGAATTCAGCTCTCACCACCATGGTAAATAATGGACTAATTAGGCATCTGGCTTACTTGATTTCCCATGGCTAAGGCCAATTTCTGAAATGCAATATGCTATTTGATGTACCAGCATGAATTCATCCTGGGCTCCTGAGCCTCCCAACAGCAACAACCAAAAATAACTCTTGGAAAAGTTCCACACATGTTGAGCACAAAACATCCTAAAATGTAACCTGTACTGTTACGGCCTACTCAGCTGAGTCCCTAATGGAGTAGCAGGCCGTATGCAGATCTCAGCCTGTGGTATGCAAGGGGAGGAGAATGGGACCAAAGGGCTGAAAAATGGATGAGGAAGGTTAATTGAAAGAGTTGACCCAGAGGTAAACTGGAGTGGTTGAAAAACAGACAAGGGACTACTCCGTAAGGCTGCCACAGACACTCCTTTCTAGCTCATTTTTCCCTGTTAGTATGGTAACCACAAGGGAGGAAAAAAAGAGGAAGAAACTTGGTCCAGTGTAGCAGCCAGGGTGAATGGGATAGCATAAGAGGGAGGGAAGAGAAGAACTTTAGAATCTGTGGGTTTCTGACAGGATTCCATGCTGCTGGGTTGGAATGCTGCAGAGGTGATATGTAGAACTTTATGTGCCAGGAGATCAGCAGGAGGGAAAATTAAGGAAAGGAGAGAAGCCCAGGCGCATACGGGGCAGTGAGAGGGAACTGTGGAGGTCTGAAAGTCAAGAGTGCAATGGATTTTTCTGGAATGTTTCATTGCTATCTTGCTGGAAGATGATGGGTGAGATGAAGGACTACAAAGATTCCTCCAAACCTTCACCGAGTGCCTGCTAAGGGTTGAACTCTGTCAGGTGATGGAGAAACAAGATGCAAAAGATGCAAAACAGTTTCTATCTCTGAGATGCTCGTAACTAACTGCTCAAGAGGTTCTCAGAGACCTAGCAGTTCAGAGCAGCAAGGAGGTGAAGGAAGATCCTCTACTGAAGAGGTTGGCAGTGTAGCTGAGAAAATGGAGGCCCTGGCCAAAGAGGATAGTATTAGGGCTCTACATCCATGGAATACACTCTGAATGTCTGTGTAGTAAGCCACTAGATCAGTGATGGTGAAACTTTTAGAGCTTTCAGTGATACAAACAGCCCATTGTGGCACGTGTGTCATAGGTTCACCACCACTGCACTAGGTGAAAGAAGTGCAGTGGTGTCTACTAATATTAACAGGTAGAGTCCATTAATATTAACAGAAGAACAAAGAAATGAAGACTCATTCTGGGGCAAAGACTATTGGGAAATCTTGGAGAAGATGTGGTTGGAGATGGTTTTCTAAAGAATGATGATTTGAAAGTGTCTTCTGACTTATCAGAGTTCCTTGTGTACATCAAATTCCTGTCCATTCTTCAGAATCCTATATGGATGCTAATGTCAGGTTCTGATGAGTGCATCTTTCTTTCTGCTTGTATTTCCTCTGTCTTTCCCAATGTAACATTCTTTGACCCATGCCTGCACTGACTATTTAGAATATAGAAATGACTAAGGCAAAGTCCAGGTCCTGAAAGGGATCACAACCCATGGTAGAGTATGTGAGTTATGTCTCTGGGGACAGTGAGGTAAGTGCTTAGATAAGTGTATAAAATAACAATTGCTTTATTATTCATGTACCAATTATTTAAGGTTCTTTATATAGTAACATGTAATCCTTACAGAAATCCTAGGAGATGGGCATTGTCATTCCCAAGTTACCTATAAAAAAAACTGAGACATAAAGAGTTTAATTGGCCTGACTGGAACAGAACCTTCTAGAAACTTTTACTGATACCGCCCTTTCCCCTGCAATACAAGTAATACATATCTAGCCAGTTGGTAAGAAGTACCTAGAATCTTTTAGGATGAAAAGATGCTGAGAAATCGAAGGATCCACCAACCTGACAGAGATTTTACCCTGAAGTGAGAGAGCTCTATTCTCTAACCTGCTTTCTTCCAGAGAGTCAAAATTATAATCTAGAGAGTTAAAAATATCATGTCTTTTATCACAGGTGGTGGAAGTTGCCCTTTAGAAAAATAATGATCTTCCTTAAAATTCCTTAAAGTTTCATAAGCCATCTCAAAGTGTTATAGGAGAACTTATAAAATTTTATGACTTAAAGCACCCTGTTTTCAGAGCTCTGTGTACAATATTGTATTTATTTCAAGTCTGTATTTCTATGTAGGACCTTTTCTCTTGATGATTATTTACTGAGCCATGTTCAAATATCCAAGCAGACATAAGCATGTGACCTGTGGTGTCATGTGGATTCATTAGCCAATACCTCAAGAAACCAGCAGCAGCTAGTTGTACTCCAAATGTTTCAATGGGCCATTCCTCTGCCCCTAAAACAGGGCAATAATGTCCCTTGGCTTCTAGAAAATGTTTTACATTTGTACATATTGGTTCCTGCTCTACAATTAGGGAGGCAGACAGGTCGGGTATTATACTTTCCTTTAAGCAGATGAGCACACTGAAGCTTAGGGAACTGTGCTCATTAATTTCAATTATCCACCTGATAGGATTAAGAGATTCCTGAAGAGGTGACTGAGTGGCGAGGGCAGTAACCTTATTGTTATGGCTTGTGTCCTCCCAAAGCTTCCCAAAGGTGGGGCTTTTCAGAGGTGGCTGAATCTAAGGTGTGTGCTGCTGGGAATAAGGATGTGTAACTACTAAAGCAATGCATTGATTGATTTGGCATAGTTCTGAGCGTGGATAATGGGAAGGCCCACTCTGTGTGTGGGAGGCAGCGCCCAAATGCAAGTAGCCTGGATGGAGATAAAGGGACAGAAAGAGGGCAGGCATGTTGCTGCTTCTTTGCTACTTTGCTGATTTCCTGCCTTCTGCCTGCTATGAAGTGTTTCTTCTCTGTGATGCCCATGTACCACACCACCTTGCCTTGCAGTCAGCAGACTATGAACTAAAACCTGTATAAACTATGAGCTGAAATAAACTTCTCCTCCATAAACGTTGAGTGTTGGATATTTTGTCTCGGCAATGAGAAAAGTAACTAAGACACTTACCAGTGAATTAATTCATTGATGAGTTCATAGCTAGGTGGGCTATTAAGAAATGGGGCTGGGTGTAGTGGCACACACCTGTAATCCCAGCACTCGGGAGGCTGAGACAGGAGGATCTTGCAAGTTCAAAACCAGCCTGAGCTACAAAGTGAGTTCAAGGCCAGCCTGAACTGCATAGCGAGACACTGTCTCAAAAAAAAGAAAAAGAAAAAAAGAAATGGGGCCTAGTTGGAGGAAGTAGGTCATGGAGGTGTGACCTTGGGGACTACCTGGCTCCTGGCCCCTTCCTCTCTGTCCTCTTCCTCTGCTGTTTGCTTCCTGGATGCCATGAGGTAAGTGCTTCTTCCTGCCATGATGTTTCTGCCTTGAAACCAACCCACTATGAACGGAAACCTCTGAAATTGGGAACTAAAGTAAACCCTTCTTCTTTTAAATTGTGGGTGTCAGGTATTTAGTCCCAGCAACAAGAAAGCTGACCAATACAGAAACTAACATCTATTTGCCCTGTATTAAGCATCTTTGCAGGCACTTGATTAATCTTCCTTCCTTGGCAGCAGCCAGGATTTTTGTGCCTTATAGAAATCCTGTCCACCAGCGGCTCATGCAGTAAATGACACTGATAACCCTAAATGACACAGACTGTGGAGGCGCAGGGTCCTTTGGAGGTTAACTTTCAATCCCTACGGTGTGTTGATAGGGGAAATTAAGGACCCAGAGAGGGGAAAAGACTTGCCTATAAGCACAAGAAAATGAGGGGTTCAGCCATTCTGGTAGAAGAATTGATATTTCTAGCTTCTCTTGCTGCCGCGCAAGAAAACACACACACAGTGATAGACATGGATCTGGAACAAAGACTTGGGGACTCAGAGTTGCATTTCCAGACTTTATGAGACCTCAGAGAGAGTCTATAAATGTACCCAAAAATGTGGTTTTCAAAGGGAGTAGCATTGTGTCTTTCTAGGGGGTGATATACATGTTGCCATCATGAACAAGTAATAGCACAACTCCAATGCCATAGCAGCAGGCTCCTGTTCTCCTAGTTCACCTCTTAGTGTGTATGAGGGCTGGGAAGGTGGCTCCTCCTCTTTTCCGCACACCTTCCTTGCAGTGGGCTTATCCTTTTTCCACAGCAAGTTTTCCCCACGGCTCATGCAGGGAGCAGCCTGGCAGGAAGTGCAGGTGTCCCTGGTCTCTGGAAGGCACTGTCATCTCAGGGCCTTCTAGTCAGTGAGCCAGTGAAACCCCTGCTCACGGTGAGCACAGACCTCCTGGACTACTTCTTTTTATTTTAATTGGCAAAACTGACTGGCTTTGTATTGTGTACAAATCCTTAATATAATGACATATACCTGAATATTTGTCTTTGTGTCCGTTTTTTATTTTTCATATTTATGCTTTCATGCTTATGCATTTTCTGTTTTATGTATATGAATGTTTTCATTCTCTGCACGTGTCTATGCTGTATGGGTGTGTGTGCGCATACCTGCGTGCATTTTGGGAGCTGTTGTGAATGAGTACTTTTTCTTTGTGTGTTGTTTGACCGTGTCACTGACTGCTCTGTTCGTCAACTAAATGTGTTGTAATTTATTTATTTATTTGACAGAAAGAGAGCAGCTTATCGTAAGGTCTACAGGAAGACAAGAGAAGGGGGAGAAAAACACCACCACCCACCCCTGTGTTGCTCTATTTTAAAAGCTGCTCTGTGTTGTTATGGCAGCTAATTTTCCTTAAATGATTTAAGGAAACGGATCTGTCTAAAAGAGCCGCAACCAAGTTGTTATAGCAACATGGCAGCGGCTGAGGTGGTCCTCTTTCCTCCAGGAAAAAGGGATTTCACCTTGGAATATAGAAACCTCTCCAAAACACAATCACTGGGCTTCTGAGTGACTCTGGGGCAAAGAAAAGACTCATACCCTCCCCCAGTCAGATCTTGGGGTTCTTAGCAATAGCTCTGGCTACTCTGAGAGATGGTCTCATTGTCCTCCCCCCACCATCGCTGTGAGAACCTAACTGGTCTCTCCTTCCTGCTTTCTCTCCTCCTTTGATCCAGTCTGTATACTGCAGCCTTAGTAACATTCTGAAACATATACTCTTTATCCATCTGTTTATTCATCATTCAACATGATATTCTCCACAGTGCCATGCTCTGTGCCGGGTCCTGGGGGCACAGAAGTGAACAGAGCATGTTCTCGAACAGCGTGTTAGCCATGTCAGCCTTTATTCTGCAAGTAACAGGGAGTTGCTGAAAGGACTTAAAGCAGGGATGGGAGACCCAGCAGGATATAAATTTTAGAATGACTCTAGAATTTTTAAACTGAGAAATGGCTGCAAATACGATTCACTGATCTCCTTGCTCCAGTGCCTTTGAGGGCTCTCCTCTGACTGCTGTGATTCTCAAATATATGCTGGATTTTCCCAACAAGTGGTGCTTGTTCCACTGCTTTGAATTTTTTTTTTTATTTTACAATCCTGATATTTAATTCAATTAAAACTCACTTGAAAAGAAGGTCTAAAACTTTGGCTTCAATTCTTTGGCCCAGTGTGAAAACCCACCCATGACCTTCCTCAGCCTACCTCTCCCTGCCCTCTCCCGATTTTCTATGGTAAATCCTGAACACCAGCCCAGCAGCTGAGGTCTCCCACCTCCACTCCATAGTTCAGCCTTCCCTGGAATGCCTGCTCCCTTTCTCTGCTTCACTTCCTCCAAACCATGGCCCCTTGATAAATTATCATCCACTTCTAAAGGCCCAGTCCAAATGCAAATCTTCAAAGGCTTCTTTGAATACCTCCCTACAATATGCCCTACTTGCATTAATTTCCCCCAGGCCCATGTTTTTGAGGTACAATGATTTCTTTTTATAGCATAGTTTTCTGAATGCCTTGGACTAGCATTTCTTAAGAGCCTGGTCTTCCCATAAGATTGTAATCCCCTGCTGGCCTAGGACCCTAGACCATTAATCTCTGTAGCCCCAGAAGTACCTAAGGATCTTCCTTATGGTGATATTGAGAAGTACCTGCTGCGTGTTAAAGCAAATGCTGCCCTTGTGTTGCACTTCACTAAGCTCAGCTCTGGGTCCACCTCACAGGTACAAAGTCAGGTGCTATTAGAGTTGCAAAGGTCTTACCTTTTTAAGGTCATAACAGTATAGGTATGAGAGGAGGGCCTTGTGTGTGGCCTTAAGAAAGTGACTGTGGTTGGTAGCTGATTGTGTGATGTGAAATCACTGTCATACTCTATGCTATGTGTGCCAGCAGAAAGTGAAACTTCCATGGGTAGGAAGTGATTTCTCACTTGAAAAGTGATGTAATTCCCGGTACTAAGAATTTAAGTATTCTGAGATCTGAAACCATACTTGGAAGGAGCGACCTCAGTGAAGGGTGGAATTGCAAATGGCTCTCTGGATCTTCACCACCACTATGGATACCAAAATGCCTAGGCTCAGCTGCTGACCAAGAAGTGATTGGTCAGTGGGGGTTAGTTGTGGTGGGAAGACAAGGGACCTGGGGCCTGGGAATACGGGTGGTGATGAACGTGGGAGTCTGAGTGGAGCAAGTCAGTGACAATGGTCAATTTGTGTCCTGGAAACAGGAGTGGGTGATGTCATGCCGAGTTCTCTCCCTGGAAGTTTACGTCAGTGTCGGCAGGTGGCAGGTGAACATAGGTGAGGGTTTGCGCCACCGGTCAAATCTTTAATTAAACGAAGGCACAATGATGGTGGCAGTGGAATCAGGGAATACTCCAAAGGGCAGGTGAGGTAGAAGAGGGGCCATGCTTCTCCTCCTCAGGAAAGTCTGAAGCCAAGTTAGTGGCTCCAGGTTTGCTTTATTGGTTGCTCCATTTTTATGCTTAGAGTCAGATCTTAGCTGGGCACCAAGGATCCTGAGAAAAATAGCCAGATTCTGCCCCAAGAGGGAATAATGTATTGCAACTGGTTAACAAAAGGCACATTGCCCAGAGAAAGCTATTATGAATGTGGATCCTGAAACACTTTAATATCTTAGCTTCTGTGGAATCTCTGGGTTAAGCACTTCTTTTTTGAGACAATCATTTACTATCTAGTGTCCCCGAAAGGTGTTAAGGATTTAGTGAGCATAGGGCTAGACAAGCAGCCTTTAAAGTGAATGCCATCACTAACACAAAGAGAACAAGCTGTTATTGCCAAGTGAGATGGACACAGAGGTCTTCCTCCAGAGGACTAGCTTAGGGTTGAGGGATGGTGGTTATATATGTGACAAACCCAAAGTGTAAGTAAGGACCAATGAGTATAATAAGTGTTGTGAAGTAGGAAGAAATGGTTCCCAAAAAGGGGGAACTAGGGAGGGGGAGGGGAAAAAGAATGAAGGGAAAAAATGATAAAAAAGGATAAAATGGAAATAAAGTTTTGTAAATAAGAAGGAGAAGAGGGATTGAAGGGAAAGGAGGGGATTGGGGTAAAAAGCAGAATCAAGATATACCATATACAGGTACAAATTTCCTATGATGAATTGATCCTTATGTGTGTGTGATCATTATGTATTCCTATGATGAACTGATCATTATGTGTGAACAGAGATTCAGCGTGTATGTTATTGTACCAATAAACAATAAAAAAAGAAAAAACAATATGTGCAACACTGAAGGTCAGAAGGAGAAACATATTTAAAGCTATTAGGACAGATGTCTTGCAACTGGGCACAATAAGGCCATAAGTCAAATGTGAATTTGAAACAGAACCAAATAACGTTTCTTGAGGGTCTGCTACAAAACAGTACTGTCCTAGGTAGCCTTATAACACTTTTAACTATAAACAATGTATAATCTATCATCCAAACCAAGAAATTTTTAGGAATGAAAGAGGACTCCATTAAAAATTATTCCTGGATAACAGATGTAAACCAAGACTTACGACCATTCTGCTCTTGTGATTTTTTTATATCCAGAATCAAACTCAGGACCTTGTCCTTGCAAGGAAGGTGCTTATGCTGCTGAGCTATATCCATAGCCCACTTTTGTTTTTCTGAAGAACCCATGAAATGTTTTATAATTTCATATTTACCTGTATTTACTTGTTTAATGTAGATTCACCCATATATTGCAAGGCTCAGTGTTTTTTTTATTCTTCACTAGTGGAAACAGTGCTTGCTATATAGAAATATGAAATGGAGGAAAGAATGGAGTAAAGGATTGGGAAAGGAAGAAGCCTCAAGTGAGATCACAGTCAAAATGGACACTTTGATTGCAGACTTGTGAGATGTGCAGCAGAGGACCCAGCTAAGCCGTTCCTATGTTACAGACCCATACAACCTGTGAGATAATAAACATGTGCTGTGTTAAATCCCTCCACCAAAAAAGTTTTGTGTGAGGACGGAAGGAGCAGGGAAGGGACTGAGAGCTAGGAACCCACATCATGTCAGCTTGACTTCTATATTAATGCCCTATGTCCTTGCTTGATGTATAAAGTCATAGATTTTAGAGAAAAATAGTTTGTACAACTATTCAAGCATTCAGGGTGTACTTACTAAGACCCAGGCGGTTCGTGCCATATCTATTTGTGCAGTAAATAATTTCCTAATGACTCTACAACTCAGTTCTGCCTGGTCTATGTTTTGTAACAGTGACAAATGTCCAGTTGTTTGTGAGCAAATCTGTAACTTCTAATTGATGATGGCAGTGGCAGGCTGAAGTCTCATGGTCAGCAACCCTTAACCCCTGTCCTTACCCTACCCTGTTCTCTCTTTGGGGATTCAGCTAAAACATTACTTTGTCCCATAGCTTCTATTCTATCACTCACTCTTCCTGGCCCAGTATGTGTTCTTTTACTGTGCCTCATTGTCCTGGAGGTGAATAATTGTTTTGTATCTGTAAACCATATTACATTTGGCATAATAGGATTCACCGTGTTCAATCCAAAAAATAGTTATTGAACATCTATTATCAGCCAGATCGGAAAACATATAGGGATGATTCTCTTGAGTAGGAGGAAGCAGCAGGGAAAAGCATTGCAACTCTATCAAAGAGAGTGCAGACAGCACAGAAGCCAGGGAGGGAGAACTACGTAGAATATACACTGAGAAAATCACACAGGGCTTCTCTTTGTAAGGAAAGCCAATCAGGATGGCATGGAGAATTCAGGCAATAAAGGAATTTGGTGGGCACATCTAGCACCATCCTTGTTTAGGAAGGACAAAGTAGAGAAGGAAGCCAATATACTAAGACTATGACCATGCAAGCCCTGAAACAAAGTTAAGCCAAGAGAGAACCCAGGAAAGTAAAATTTACATCCACAATCATAAAAACAGCTGTGTTATATCCAAGATAGCTATGTTACACCTAACGACTTACTTTTTTATTAGTAATTGCTCTGATATATGTGTTTGCTTTTAAGTACACATTTTTTCCGATCTATATATGTCTCTCTTTAATGTAGATATTTTTAGTAGCATAGTCAACAAAAGTAAGTACAATGGGTTACACTGGTCCACCCTGTAGCATCCCAACTCGGAGAGCTTTGCTGTCTTAGCTATCACCATTTGTCAACTAATCAGAGTTAAAGTGTAATAAAATTAAAATCACCACAGAGGGAAGGGATGCAGATGTAATTTCATTAGTATGTCTTCTAAACAATTGAGTCTGCTCTATGCACCATTTGACAGAGTACCATTTAGCTTGAAGTTGGACACTTTCAGTATAGCAAAGTGCACAGCCCGTACACCTACTTTATTTTCAGGTAACTGATTGCTAAACAGTTCTATTTCCCTAGAGACCCTATCTCTTCTCATGATCTCCACCTGAAAGAAAATCTGACAGTTCAGAGAGAGAATGATTGTGGTCTTCCTCCCTTCTCTAAGCTATGAAGCTCCTCTATCTCCTCTTATTTCCTACAGACAAGAACTTGCCCCTGTGTGCAAACATGGTGTGGATACCCATTGCTCTGATGCCAGTTTCCCTCTTTCTTCCGGAATAGTAGGCTCTCTTCTGTTGGAACACATACCACCTCACACCCCCACTCTACCATATGGGTCCCATGATGCTGTCCTGTCCTTATATGTCCTTGCCTCTTGGGCCAGAGCTGGCGTGCTCACAGGTGGACATGTCCTCCAAGCCAGGACCATCCCAGTCCTTTTGTTCCTGAAACTGGGAAGTGAAAGCAAGTCACTGTGGTGGTGGGAGCTAGAGCCACTGGATGTGACAGTTTGCAGTCATATTCTCCAAATGTGGAGGAGGCCAGGCTGTAGTCTTCAGCCATACAAAATACCCCTGGTGTTCTAATAATGCTTCTGTTTTGCTTATATTAGTTTGAGTTGTAGTTCTTTATCTTATAGCCAAGGAGCAAGTCCTGACAAATATGGACATACTCCAATATATATCTTTAATGCCATGAGACCACCATTAGCAAACTTAATATTGTGAGGGGTAGAAAGAAACAAAGAATTAGGAAAAGCCACTGGCATCTGGTAAATTTGGAGAAGTGCAGGCCTAGACCCTTCCCGGGTTTGCCTATGCATTCCTAACTTCCATATCCAAGTGAACTTTTCCAGTACAACACTTTTCTCAGATGAAGCCCTGAGACGCACAGCTGTTGAGAGGATTCAGTTACTCACTGGGTCATTGTACATCTGGATGATGAGCTGTTTCACCCCATGTAGAGTAGGGTGGGCCCATGGAGAGGGATCCAGCCAGTGACGATTCAGGTCAAATCCCATCAGAGAACACCTAGATAATACCCAAAGTAAGAGTGATTAAAAGTAGGACAAGCCAATATTTTACATGCCAATGTACATGTAAGTGTATGATCAGTAATTATGTCACTCACCTAGCATTTTCAAAGACAGTTTGAAACACTTTACATGTGATAATTCATTTAGTTCTATCAACAATCTTGTGAGACCACTACTATAATAATTCCTACCTTAGAGAAGAAGAAACTAAGTCATACAGAGGTTCAAAAATATTTCTGGGAAACAGTCTTATTTCAGCACCCATATACACATGAGCATCACCTACACAGTGCAGTAGAAAGAAATGCTTTCTGTCTTAGTTATTGTTCTCATTGCTGAGACAAAATACGTGACACCCAAGGTTAAAAGAGAAAAGGTTTATTTAGCTCATAGTTTGTAGAGGTTTCAGTCCATAATCGGCTGGCTCCAAGGCAGGGTGGCACAGCAGAGGGGCAACAATTCCTGGTGACAGAAGACAGCAAAAGCAGCAAGAGAGATAGCAGGGTCAAGCCTCTTTCTATCCCTGTGTTGTATGCAGGATAGCCACCCTAGGGCAGGTGTAGCACAATACCCTTAATCCCAGCATTAGACCATGAATCAATTATAAACTCTAGATGCAGTCGCCTCTGAAAAGCCTGCCTCTGTGATCACATGAGGCTTTGCGGGGGACATCCAGATACAAACCATAACGCTGCACAAACCATCGGTGTCCTCATTCTTCTCTTTGTCTCATACCTACAACCAATCCATTCTCTCTACCTTCAGAATATACTGGCATCTTTTTAATTACTTCCACTGATATCACCTTGAACTTTGACTAAGGTCTAGAGTTTTGTGAAAATTTCTTACCTGGAATTCTTATTTTCATCTTTGTTTATTGCTACCCCCTCCCTATCATTACATTTTCTACACAATAGTCGGACTGAATGTCTTAAAAACATAAGTCAGACTATATCCCTTTTTTGCTCAAATGGTTCCATGTTACATGCCATAAAAGCCCAAGTCCTTACAGTAGGCTGTCATCCTCTTGTGCCCTACCATTTAACCTCTCTGACCCCAGCTTCTACCACTTTTTCCTTTGTTTGCTCTGTATCAGATACTGTCCTCACTGTTTCTCCTATACACCAGGCACTCCCTACTTTGGTGGCTGTTCCCTGTGCCCAGAACTATTTTCCCTTAGATATCTGAGTAATTTATTCTCTCACTTAATTCACATCCTTGTTCAAATATCATCTGCTTTGTAATATCTACCCTGACTACCATGAACACATGAAATAATGTCACTAGAGAAAGTGTAATTGTGATCTCTTGGTTCTCTTCCTCTTCCTCTTCCTTTTCTTCTTCCTCTTCCACTCCCTCTCCCTCCTTTTATTCCTTGGACTTAAAGCTCTGCTTACACTTGGGATGAGGAATCTCCTCCAGAGCTCTGTCTACATGCTTCTAGCCCATGAACTTTATCACCATAGGCCCGCTCCAGGCCAACCTAGGATAAGTACAACTTCTAGAAACATCATATTTGCTCACAATTCAAATTACCAGTCCTCCTCTCTGGTCCATGCTTTTTTCAGCTAAGAATTAGTCTGTCACACAGATATCACTGTCTTGCAGATCTGACTTCATCAAAATTCATCTGCCTGCCCATCACCAATATAATAAAATTTTTATCTTTGCAGATTTTTGGCCAAATTCAAAACTGATGATAATTGACTAAAAAACTCTCTCTCTCTCTCAGATTGCATCTCTTTTTCTTCTCTGTTCTTTGGCCCATTAGTTTAATTCTTGCCATCTTATCTTCCAATCCTCTCTACTCTCATAAACAACATAATTTTACTGCTTCTCTGACAGTACAGTCCTGCCTGTTATCTTACTCAACAAAATAAGGACCTCCTTTGGGGATCCTCCTCTGTTCTAGATTGCTATGATGGGGATGGGGTGGTAAACAGTAATGGTATCTCTATCCTTTAAAATGAATATGGTTGTAATCTAGTAGGAGAATAACTTTTTGTGGAGATGCACAGAGAAAGGCCTTACTAAGGAGAAATAATTTAAATGGAGCTTTAATAAAGTTATTGAGGGTAAGGGAAATGTGTAAGTAAAAAATAAACCTGTAAAGAAAAAAATCCACCTAGAACTTGAGGGAATAACACCAGGGAGAGATATATCCTCCAATGTCACCAATAATCTACCTAGACATATCTAGAAGTGAGTAGGATGATAGGTAAGTCTGTACATTTTGTAGTCAGAGAAGGGGTAAAATTATGTCAGGCAGACAGTGGTAGACAATTTGGTTTGACTACATCACAGAGGATGCAGGAAGAGGGCAGGGATGGAGATGTTGCAGAAAAGAGGTAGGGGTGACATGCAAAGGGCTTTGGATGCTTGGCAAGGAGGTTGTGATTTTGCCTTTTCATTGTTGTATTTAGATCAACCAAGTGCTGATGTTGGATTTTCATTGATTTGAGCAAAAACAGAGATAGCCCTGCATGAAGGTTATAACATCACCATCACAATAAAGAGAACACTATTAACAAGGGACTTACTAACTAACATTACTTTGTCCCAAGAACTAAGTACTTCACCACAGACATGGTCATCTTAAACCTGTTCAAAGTCATTCAGGAAGTACAAGGTGGAGCAGAAATATCCACCTTTAATGTCCATGCTATCCTAGGATACAAAATTTTTAGGACAAGCTCTCTTTTTTTAAGAAATGAAAGTAAATTGAGGAAGGGAGACTGGTTTAGGGAATGTAACAGTGAATTATCAAGTTGATTGGACTGAGAGCCACCTATTGGCAAAGCACACTTCTGGATGTGTCTAGGCAGATTATTTGTGGCATTGGAGGGTATATCTCTCCCTGGTGTTACTCCCTTGCTGTGCTTTTGGCCACCATGAGGTGAGCAGGATTCCTTCTCCAAGCCCTTTCACCATGATGTTTCTGCTTTGGAGCCAGTTGACTATGGACTGAACCTTGTGAAACCATGAGTAAAAATAAATTCCTCCATTAAACTGTGCTTTGTCCCAATGACAAAAAGCTGACTAATAAAAAAAATGATACCAGAAAAGTGGGGTCACTACTGTGACTATGTCTGACCATATAGTTCAGAAGCATTTGGAATTGGTTTGAAGGAGGAATTTGGAAGAGTTTAGAGATGTAGGCCATAGAAAAACTAAAATTCTATCAGTAGAGCCTGATCTGTGATTTTGGTGGGAGCTCAGAAGACCAGAAAGTTAATAGAAATGTGAACAGTAAAAGCCAGGTCTTGAGGTATCAGCTGGGAATGAGTCCTCTACTGGGAAATGGACTACAAGTCATGTGTGCTACACTCTAGCAAATATATGTAAATTTTACCCATGTCCTGAGGATTTGCATGAGGCTGAGTTTAAAGATGACAGACTAATTTATCTGGCAGAGGAAATTTTAAGGCATCCCAACATTCAGGCTGTTATATGGATATTCCTAGATGCTTTTAGCCAGACTTATAGTGAAGACTGGGGGAAAAAAAGCAACCAGAAAATTTTTAAAAACTTAAGTTTTGCCCAAATAGAAACATGCATAATATTGGGGCCAAAGAGGGTGCAGTTGCTGAAGAGATTAGGACCATTAAAAAGAAATCATGTATCTTGTTCAAATCTTTGAATAAGAACAAGAAAAAAATGCAAGGGCATCTGAGATATGTGCAAGACCCCACCCACTGCAGTCTGAAGGGCACAAAAGCATAAACCTTGGCTCAAGAAATGGTATCTAGAGAATTGGTTCCCCAAGGTTCATTTTAGCATGTTCAGCTATCCAGGTACTCAGAAGCCACTGCAGGCATGGTCCAAGTGTGCCTTGTTACTGTCGTAGCTGGTAGTAGATTGTGGTATCATCCATGTGGTTGTCCAGGTATGTAGAATGCAATAGTTGTGGGATCACAGAAGCTTCCACCCAAATTTCAAAGGAAGGTCTAGAAGGCTAGGCAGTGTGCTTCTTAGAGGTAGATGCACAAAGCTGTGGGAATGAAGCTGAAGTTGTGGTGGAAACCCCAGGAACTCAGAGGTGTCAGGAATGTGAAACAGGAAAGACATTAGCAGGAGTAGAGCCTGCCCAAGAGAGAGGCCATGTGAGTTGCAACGTGCTAGGCCATAGGGGTGGGACTACCAGCCATTCTGGAATACACATCTGACCATTATGTGCCATGGATGTAGGACTTATTGCACTACTGGGCTTTGATCTTGCTTTGATCTTATTCTTTTTTTTTTTAAATCTCCCTATTCCTGCGTATTGAAATATATCATAGTATATTGGAAATACATAACTTGATTTTTTGAATTTTTAAGGGATTTACAGCTAAGAGTTTATTTTAAATCTCAGAAAAGAATACTGGCTTGAGCATTTGAGAAATGATGGAACTGTTGAGATTTTGGGAAAGGATAATTCCATTTTTGGTTGTATGCAGGATAGTTGTATTATGTTCAGCAGAATTATGAACTTATTACTGTCTTCATTTGGAGATTAAGAGAGGTTTAAGGATATGTGTTTTGATGTCAAGTTGACAAAAGTGAAATGTGACATTTAAATTTAATTGTCAACTTGATTGTCTTGGGAGTTGCCAAGGGATTGGTAGAGCACACTTCTGGATATGTCTTGGTAGGCCACAGGGGTCATGCCTTTGGAGGGTACATATCATGCCTTTGGAGGGTACTATTTCCCTACCGTGCTTCTCAGTCATCATAAACTGAGCAGCATTCCTCTACCAAGGCTTTCTGTCATAGTGTTTCTGCTTTGCATTCATGGACTGAACCCTCTGAAATCATAAGCAAAATTAAACCCTTCCTCCTTTAAATTGTGTATATTGGGTATTTGGTCTCAGTGATGAAAAACTTATAGAGGAAGGATAACCCACAAACTAAATACAGCAATTCATTACAATTTTGTTGAGAACTCTTATATTCTAATTCCATGATAGTTTTGCTGGGATAAAGTGATTGATAACAGATTTTCTCCTTCTTCAAGAAATATATAGTCTTACCAGAAAAAGATGTATTTATGGATTTATATCCATTTATAATTTAGGTCAATGCTGTAAGGCCTAAATGAGTTAATGAACTTGACTTAGCACAAATTCTGGGGCATAATAATTGCTTAAAAATTTTGTGTTGTTATTATATTTTATTATTATTTTATGTTATATCCTTCATGCATGATATAGACTACTAGTTTTACAGTCCATAGGAGGCTGGAGTGTACAGTAGTGGTCAAGGATGATCTCCAATGTTAGTATATGTGCTGCTGAAGCAAGCACAAGAATGATCTCATTTTTTCACTTCAGCCTGGAAATCAGGCAGATCTGAGTTCAAATTCATGCTCTGTTCTCTCATAATCTATAGTCAGTGTTTGTCTATGTTCTTTAGAGAATTCCCAGCATCTAACTCTATTATTGCATGGTGTGATAGAACGAAGTGGGTTTGACTTCCATACACAAGTTGACAAGACCATGGTCATCCCTTGTGTCCTACCATGGAAGCCAGATGAGCCAATTCCTCTCTCTTTGTGACCTGCAAGCCAGGGAAGCAGCAAGAAACCCCAGTTCAGGAAACAGCTATTCCTATGCATAACATAAACTTAAACTGTGTGATACCAGGAGTGGGGTGTGTTGTGCAGCAATGCTACTGGGAAACAGAGGTAGATTATTCTTGCCTGTTATGGTTTACCTGTGTTTCCCCCAAAAGTTTATGTGTTGGAAACTTAATCCTCAAATTTTTATGTTAGTAATATTGGGAGGTAAGTAGAATTAGATGAGATCACAAGTTTAGGGCCCCATAATAGCATTAGTGGTCTTACAAGAAGAGGAGAAGAGATCCAAGGCAGCATGTTTTCTCTGCTTCCCCATGTGATGCCCCCTGATGGGTTATGATGCAGCAGCCAGACCCTTAACAGATGCTGAGCAGATTCCAGATGCTTTTAGACTTCTCAGCCTCTTAAACTGTGATCCAGATAAACTTTGATCCTTTATAAGTTATCCAATTTCTGGTGTGTTGTTCTAATAACAGATAATGGACAAGGACACTATCCTTCAGGGTTACTCTGTTAATTGTTTGCTCTTGAAGTCTGACCTGCATCTTCTGATTGATTCTGTAAACCCCTTCTTTTCTGGTTGAGTGGCTAGAGACAGTCTTTGTTACTTTAGCTGAATGCATCTCTAAACATGTGGGCTTATGGGATAATTCGTGGAAAACTCCAAGAGGGTCCTATATTGTCCAATTCCTAGTAGCTTGTTACCAATCAGGAAACCATTGATCTGAGTGCTATGTCTACAGAGCTCTTTCAGCTCCTGGTGAGCATCTAAACTTTTGGAAAAGAACATTGGCCTTGATAACAGACTTACTCATATGCAACTATATCTTTAGAGATGCTTAATTGTGTGTCTCTCTCCTGCTGTCAGCAATATCTTGGCCAGGTTACCAGCTTTCTCTCTGATACCTTTATGAACTGCAGTTTAATACCTATCCAGATAGCTCATCTCATTCTTGGGATGGCCCTTTAGGAAATTCTTTCTCTTCTTTAGTTGAGATTTTTGTCCCAGTAACTTTTATCATTAGTTTCACCCTTGCCCCATGGAGCGGCATACAGCAATGAGGCTATATTGTGGAGACCAGAAGTTTGCAGACTTACAATTAGGTTTAAATTTTGGCTGGATTCCTTACTAGCTATGTGACCTTTTGAAAATTTCTTTTTAAATACCCCTCTGGGTTTCTGTTTTATCATATGTATAATAAGGATAACAACTCTGACCTTCAAGGTTGTATATATGAACTAATGTATGTAAATGGCTCACAAGAATCCTCAGAATAGAATGAACTTGAATAAATGATAGTCAGTGATGACAGTAGTCATGGTGATAATTGTAGCAACACTAAAGTTGTTTAAACTTAAATATCATCTCCTATATGAGGTAGAGAAGGATTTACACTTCCTATAATTGTGTGGTAGATGTATTTTCTCTGCTTCTGTAGCAACCATTGCTGCCCCATCATAGTGGTAACAGCACAAAATGTAGTACCTGTTGAGTCTATCTTTCCTACTGGGCCATAAATTGTTTGTATTCCTGTGCCTGACAAATAACCTGGATCATAGTAATTGAATGAACATTTTCTATCTAATACTACTTAATTCTCACAAACATCCAGCCACACAGGTGGACTCCATTTTTCCAGGGGTAGTGTTGAGAGTAAGCTGCTCCTTCAAGGTCATGTAACCACTGTTTAACCAGCCCATATTGGAATCCTGGCCCTGGGCCCCATGGTTTTCCCTCTTGACCATGCTGCTTCCAGGAAGCCTCTTTGACTTAAAAAAATAATATTCAAAACTGAAGAAAAATGTTAGAAATGAGTGATTCTGAAAGATCAACTCCTTGATATGGTCGGCAGTGAAAATAGTATGAGTGGTGATTCAAGGGAAACTTCAATTCTCAAAGCATCCTACAGTTCTTTGAAGCTTAGAGCATTTGTGCAACTCTTCAGTGCATACTTCCTGCATGGGTACTTAGTGAGATGATATTCAAATAATGTTTCTAATGGCAATAAAGTCTACCAGTAGTTGCATATTAACTGAAGAAAACATTTTAGTAAAGATGTATGAGCTTTTACCTCTAAGTGACCAGAGATAGTCCTTGTTACTTTAGGTGAATGTATCTCTAACCATATGATCCTCTGATATGTGCTTCATCTTTGGAAAGGACCTACCCTCCTTGCTCTGTGGTCTTCTTTGTAAAACAAAGCAAATATTCTTCATTCACAAAGTTCTCCTTCAGCTCTTTCATTGTATGATTCTAAAGCATCAAAAATTGGACCTTAGACCCAGAGCTGGGGACTTTGGAAGATTATATTTCCAGCAAAGTCGAGTAAAAATAGAAATTAAATGAAATATTTTAGGAAAAGGGTTGACACAGTTTTCAAAAGATCCATCAACTGTCCAAAGTTTACCAATAACTACATTAATTGCACATATTTTTCAACTTTTGGGATTTGTGTGGGGTATACACAGGAGTCAAAGGATGACAGGGTGTCTTAGTTACTTTTCTCATTGATAGGACAAAATACCCAACATACATAGCTAAAGGAGGAGAAGCTTATTTCAGCTCACAGTTTTTAAAAGTTTTAGTCCACAATTGGCTGGCTTGGGTGGCACACGGCAGAGCGCATCACAGAGGAGAAATAGCTGATGGCAGGCAGGAGGCACCAAAAGCAGTAAGCATCAAGTGACAACAGCAGCTCTCTTTCTGTCCCTTACATTCTATCCAGAGTACACAACCTTAAGGCAGGTAACACTCACACCCAGGAGGGCCATCCCATTATCCACACTCAGAGCTATGCCAAACCAATCAGTGGACTAGTTTAGTAACCACACACCCTTGGCCTCAGTATCACACACTTAATTCCTGCATCACACACCCTAGATCCAGTCACCCTTGAAAAGCCCCACCTAAGACCAAATGAGGCTTTGGGGAGACATGTAGATACAAGCCATAACAAAAGGCATTCTAGCAGAAGGGATGGCATGTGCAAAATTAAGGAAGCAAGAATGGGCAGAAATTATACATATTTCTAACAGGCTCCTAGCATGTTCTGCCTTTGTCCCTAATTGGCTATAAGCACTAGGAAGTCAAGGTTGGTGTGGGCTCTATCTCCTCAGTGGTTTCACAACTAAGAAGCAGCTGGCTGAAGAATAATGGAATGGACAAGATGAAATCCAGATGCCAGGTTTTCCTTCTGCTGATGGCCAGTTTAGCTAGAGTCACTGAGTGTGAAATCCTGGATCTCTGACTCTGTGGTGCTCTTTTGTTACTTTTTTTGTTTTTTGTTTTGTTTTGTTTTGTTTTTTTCTGGTACCAGGAACCGAACTCACGACCTTGCGCTTGCCAGGCAGGCGCTGTGCCGCTGGCTAAATTCCCAGCCTCTTCTGTTACTTATTTTTAAGATAAAATTTCCAAATGAACTCAAAATCTAGATCTATATTCTGGCAAGAATGGGGCCTATTTATGTTACCAATGGGACAGAATATCTGATGTTAGAATGAATCTAGGAAGTGCAAATACACAGAGACCAAATTTATATATGACTGCATAATATGTAATTTCTTCCTGTTGAGTTGGAAGTACTCTTGAGTATCTTTTTCTTCTTCTAAACTGTGAGCTCTATGAGGGCACAAACAGTGTCTAAGTCCCTGCAACGGAGTCTCCCCCCATTCCAGTGTTAGCTACTGTAGATCCAGGGGCAGAGAAATTTCAGTATATCTGTTGAATGGATGAATGAGTGATTAAAGATATGTACAAATGCATGAATGAATACTCTGCAACTTTACAAGCTAAATTTAAGTAATTACTTGTAGACACAGTTGTGTACAATAAAACATTTAAGTCATTGGCAGGCTGTACATACCACAGTGGTCTCAAAGATTATATCACCCAGTGATATTACATCCATCATATTTGTGATCATAAAATGACAAAATCACCTAATGATTCATTTCTCAGAATGTATCCACTGTTTGTTAACTGACATTTAACTGTACTTTGGAAAGTACATCTATTATCAAACACATTCACAATAATGCAGTGGTGTAAGTGTCATTTAGCCTCATTTTATAAATGAACCAATAAAATCCAAGATGGATTTGAACTTCAGAAGGTCACTTGACAGCTACTAGAATATAGAGCTGAGATTGGAACCCAGGTCTTCTTGATGCAAGGATAATTCATAGTTACCCTTTGAGGTCCCTTTACTGATCTGTGAGACTGTATGATCTGTAGATGGGACACTAAGCTATGATCTGTCTCCTTTTCTGATCTCTTTCTACCTTGCCCAATGGCAAAGATATGATGGTTCCTGAGAATTTTGTTCAAATAGCAAATAAATAGCTCCGTCTTGTGCAGGGGATTGCACTTGTGTCTGTTGCAGTAATGGCAGACTGAATGAAAGCAATTATTTTAATTCTCCTTCTTATGATTTTGTTTTCATCTCTTCTAAAAGATAGAGTAAAAGTCAGCTCAGCAGCTCCAGATCAGTCTCACCCTGAGCACCACGAGGCTGCGTACTCCGGGGAGTCTTGGCATTGACAAGTAGAGATATATGGGGCATGTGTGCAATTGTCCACCAAACACAGCAGTTTTTCAGCATTACCAATGAGCTGGATTGGATTAAGTATATTTGCACCAAAAGCAAAATAAATATTGCTTTATTTAATGCCACAAAAATGTTGGGATTCAATTGCCCTTGGCCCGAGGCATTCTAACTCTATTGATTGGCCAGGCCAGTGTCAGAATGACAGAAAATCTGTCTCCATCAGTCCCTGCAAAATGCTCAGCAGGTGGGTTGGCCTCTGCTGTGGCATAGATGAGGTAGTGCCCTTTATCTCAAACACAAAAGCTAATCATAATCCATCCACACCTAATCAGCACCAAGATATTTAAAGAATTTCCCTCACATCCCTTCTTAGATCAACAAGACTAGGGATCTTCATGACCTGAACTGTGAAGACACAGAGGCAGATCAATAAGAGCACAGGCTCCAAAGTCAGAAGGACTTGGGTTTGAGCCTCAAATCTGTCATTGGATGCCTTTCTGACTTTGGACAAATTCATCTGTTTTGCTCAAAGACCTTCACAAAGCTGTTAGAGCAAACTGAATCTATTTCACTCCCGCCAAGTCTTCAGTGCTAACAGTGTCTGGTACACAGCTGACTTTCAGGTGAACAGCATAAATAGAGCCTCAGAGGGCTAAGGAATTTGTCCATGATTTGGCAAGGACAAGGGACAGATTTAAACCCAGTCTACCCTTCTGTAAGCCTGTGTTCTTAGCCATCATTTCAGTTTCTTTTAGTAGTCCTGGGAGTGAGGACAGAGCCTGATAGAGAACTGTCCTTCATGGGAGGCAGGAATAGATGCAATTTTATTTTTCACTGGAGAAGCTAAGTCTAAAAATGGATGTCTAGCATAACAAGCATCTGTATACAAATTAATCAAAGGCACCCTTCTCCAGGCTATCCAGTTACAAATAGGTTCTCTTTCTAGATGGGTAAAATATAAAATGATGCCACTTGCTCTGGCCAGACTCTGGGTTGGGAGCAGTCACATCCTCCACTGGTCCCTGGACCAAGATCCTCTCGGTAGTGCTTAAACTGCATATCCATGTGAGGTCCTCTGGGTTTGTAGCAAAGCCAGGATTAATACTTGAGTTCCCTATCTCCAAGGTTCAGCAAGGTCTTTACCCTTTAATGGAAGCCTTTTTTTGAAAAATGGTGGAATTGAGGTAAAAAATATTTAGATAACACCTGAAAAAGGAATCTTTTCCGTCACTTAACATGCTGGGGCCCTGTCTACTAACAATTAGTCCTAGTGGACAAGGTGCAGCTGTGTCAGAATGCCCCTCCTTTGCATTCACAGCATAGGCTCCAGGGGTTAATGGTCCTTTCTTCCTCCTAGCTCCTGTTTGGCAGCAACAAACAGTGGTCCCAAGGATCAGGATTTCCAGCACTGCAATTTAACACAATTTGTACCGCCAGTCACAACCTGGAAAGACTCAAAATTCCATCAAACGCAACTCCCACACTTCAAAGACGAGGAGGCTGAGGCCAAAAGGGTGGATGGCATTGCCATGGTCACATAGCATGTAAGGGTGAATCTTATATAGCTTGTAAGATTGGAAGTCCATTCCAGAAGCAAGGGATTATTTTTCTTTCCATAAAACACTGATAAGGACTGGGCCTTTTTAAAAACCCAAGGAAGGCCATTTTCTGAAGTTGCTCACTGGCTTTTGAGGCTAGGAATTAACTACTGCATTTCTTAAGTAAAAAAGGGCAGAGGAGATACAAATGGGAAGAAGTCCTCTATGTCTTCTCAAGATCTGGGAGCTTACAAATACCTCATATACTCCCGTCAAGGCTGAGAATGTCCCTGAATGCCAGTGTGCATTCTGGAACCATGCTGCCTGGATAAAATCCTGGCTTGGCAAAAAATTACCTCTGTAGCTGACCTTCTCCGTGCCTCAGCTCCAATCTGGAAAGGGAGCATTTCACCTTTTTCAGAGGATTGCTTTGAGGACTAACTGAGAATGCACATGTCATGTGCTAAGAACACAGCCCAGTTTGAGATAAATGCTGCACATGTTAGCTGTCCTTATGGTCTCATGTTGGGGGGAAGTTCAGGGCTCTCCACAAGCTACTCCCCACTTATTCCTGCATAATTTACACCATGTCATGCATCAGTACATGATGTAGAGCTCGTCCATTGGAGGGGTCTCAGGTAATTTAAAAAAGACATCCCTCCTGTGGGCTGATGCAGTTCCACTGAGTCTTAAGCCTTGTCCTTAAGTCTTAAACCTGGTCAGTACTTCAGGCCCCACACCCTCTTACTGGTACCTTTGTGCTTCATTCCCCAAGCATCCCATTCACCCCAGGCAGGGTAGCAAAGCTCTGAGGCACAGACTAGAGTAAGCCCTTGGGTTGACTCTTTGCATCTCCTAGTATGAACAGTGGAGTGTTAAGTAAACAATCTAACTTCTCTGTGTCCATCAGCATCCTAATCTGTGATACAAGGATAGCTTAAGAAACTACCTCACAGGTTCATGTGGCTGTTAGATGGACCTCTCATTGCTTTCTATACCAACAGGGACTTCAGTCTTCCATCCTCACTACCCCTTTCCTGAGGGAGGGGATGGAACTTACCTCAATGATCAACCAGTCAAGATAAGGAACAGAGTCTGCTGGGCCCAGCCACTCTTAGCATGCATTCTTGGATGTGGAACCCTACAGAACAACTCCATTCCAGGATCCTGTCTGCCTTCTGGCATGGTCTCAGGAGGGAGTTCACTTCCTGCTTTGCTTATGGCTGCTGGGGAGGTTGAACTTTGGAATGAAGTAAAAAGAGGCCCATTGTGACCACAGATCTAAGGAATGGATTCCCAATCCTGTTTTTATCAATATGAATGCTAATATTTTGACTTCTACCTTTCTGATTCCTGTATCTTTCTAAATTGGTAGTAGGTTGAGAATGGAAGGAGTGTGATTAATCATCATGTCTGTATCTCCAGGGCAATAATGCATATAAAACACTTAGCATATCCTCTGGCAGCTTGCATGTTCAATTAATGCTTTGTATTATTATTATTGGTGTTGTTATTTGCTACTATGATCCCCTTGGTTTAGAACATGCTGCCATTCTCTTTCTCTGGCTAACTTCCACTCATTCTTCAAGACTTGTCTCACCCAATACCTCCATCAGGACAAGGCCCCCGATGTGCCCTATCCTAAACCTCCTAGCTAAGTTAGGGATGGCTCCTTTGTGACTACAGAGCCATGGTTTCCCTTCACCAGTGCAGTTGTCTCCCATATGCCTTGTGAGGAAAACATAGGGGCCAAGCCCACCTTATATCCTTAATGCATGGTGCAAAGTATGTGTTTGGTGAACATTTGAGGGAAAGAAATAGGGGAGAAAAGAGTGGGAGAGAACAAAACGAAGAGAAGAAAGAAATAATTTATTTGGAAGGCTTCTTAGGCACAGTACCAGCAAAGGTCAGCTACATGCAAAAATAGGCTAGTTTATGCCTATGGAAAAAGCCCAGTAAGACAAGAGGCTTGGGTGGGGCATGTGGGAAGGGGCAAGAGGGACAGTGGGAGATGATGCTGAGAAGGAAGCTTGGCAACATTCTACAACAAGCCTTAGTTTGTTAAAGAGCTTAGTTTAAGAGTTAGTTAAAGAGCTTAGCTTCCTTCTGACCATCAGTGGGGAATCACAGAGGATGTCAATGAGAATTCACACTATGCCAGCAGTGGTTTAGGAACAAAGACCAGAAATGATGGTGTTCTTGAGTCTATCACGTTAATTTGCTCCTCTAGACTCCAAGCCACTAATTCTAGGCTACTTTCTCCTCAGAGGACTATCTTCACTGCAGAATCAACTATTAAAATCAATTTGCTATCAATTCTAACTTTGAAATGTTGTTCAACTGCTTGCAGGGACAGAGATGGGGAGCAACCTCCACAGACATCTAGCCATCTGGCCTTTTCCATGGAACCTGGATGGGGAACTCATTTGAATAATTAGTTCTGGTTGCACATACTTGTGGGTTAGATGCCTGATTACACTGCCAGCACCACTGTCCTTTGGGGCTCCATAGAATAATAACTTAACTTACGTAAAGCAGGACAGTCTCTGGGAGATAATGGGCTATCTGGCTCCTGTTGTTGCCTTGGCTGCATCTGAAGTACGTGTCTCATTCACTGTGTGACCTTGAGGAAGTGACTTAGCCTCTCTGTGGTTGATTGCTTCTGTGCTCAAAAACAGTGATTCTTGCCCTACTCATGCTGTAGGCCTCTCTAAAGGGTCTAAAGAGAGGATGAGGGAAGTTGCAATTTAGCAGAATTAAAGCAGGAAGAATTTGTTCTTTTGTTAAGAATTTAGGTCGAGGAGAGCTCAATGTCAGACAGCAAGGTGCATGTGGGCAGTATCAGAGGCAGTATGGTCCTCAGAATGAGGCTTGTGACGGCCTCTTCCTACCCTTGCTCCACTAATTAGTTCTACAGATTTGAGAGACTTCCCTGATATAGCAAAATGGCTAGAACAATGCCAGGCCTAGAAGGTTCAGTAGATGGTAGCTGTTATTATCATCATCAAAACTGTGCCATTCCAGACACTGTGCTTCAAAAACAGACAATGACAAGCATTTGGGGCATGTTCAGAGGACAGCAGAAAAGACAGGGAGAAGAGTGGATCTCAGGTTACACAGAAGTTGGAAGGTCTAAGGAAGTTCAGCCCAGAGAATAGGAGCTGGCAGTGGTTGGTCAGAGTGAGTGTGGATATTCACCCTCCAAACAGCTGAAAGGCTGCTGGATAGAGCATGCGTGAGTCTGAGCGATTCTTCAGAGGGCAGAGGCTGAGGTACCAGTTGGCAGGTGTAGGTTGAACATAATAGTCAGAGGCGGCATCCGTGCACCATGGTGCTGACCACACATGCCTGGGATAAAGGAGCAGAGGGGCACAGCTGGTTTTCAAGGATGCTGCCGAGGGACTCTCTGCCTTGGTCAAGGCACTGAACCAGATGTCTCTTCATAATACATCAGGGGGAAACGTGAACGGGGCAGAGAGAGAGACACAATGTGAGGATGCAGGCACAGATCTACTGGTGGGGCAAGAACTTTCTGTGCTTGCTGTGGACCTTGGTTTTCTATTTTGAACTTGATGTAAAACATGTAGCTGTTAGGCTGACACAGAATAAATAGAACATTAACATGTATTTTACTTTTTACATAGCTGATTTTATGTTCTATTCTGTTTTGGACCGCTTAGAGTATTTCCCGCCTCTGATGTGAGGTGAAAAGGTGGTCCAATTAGAGTGTGTGTGTGTGTGTGTGTGTGTGTGTGTGTGTGTGTGTGTATGTGTTGGAAATACTTCCCCTGGTATTTCACCCTTTCTTATGTCAATGATGTTTGGCTATGCCTTTTAGCTCCCTTTTGTATCTGTCCTAGTTACTTTTCTCTCGTTGCTGAGACAAAATACCTAACGTCCAAAATGAAGGAAGGAAAGGTTTATTTAGCTTACAGTTTGTGGAGGTTTCAGTCCATACTTGGCTGGCTCCGAGGCAGAAGATAGCAAAGCAACAAGA